>NW_027656047.1:0-130000 GCF_964235325.1 Thermobia domestica
CAGGGAATGACATACAGGGTACCTCAATATGGGGTTGTTTTTGGAAAATTCATATATGAAATATAGCTAAACAAAATCTTTGAATCCGTTTTTGAGAAAATAGCAGTTTTTATTTTTCTTATGTAAACTAATGTTAGCTTTAGGGGTAGGAAGAAAATTAAAAAAGAAAAATAAAAACTGGAGGATCACATAGAAACCTTAAGTTTGAAATTTGATTGAAATACGATAAACGTCATGGCATTTAGATGAGTGTATATCAGGACGAACAGATGTCGAGAAATCGCTTTTTCGTTATCTATGGTCCATGAAACGTGTAAATCTGTTGAAATCTCAAATTCGATTTTTTCCAGTCACAGAACTTCCTTCTCTGCTATCGACGCTCGCATAAATTAAAAAGTTTAGTTAATAATAATGCAAAGCAATGAGTTGTTAGTTAAATATTATTGCAGTATTTATTCATCTCGTATAGGATGTAATTAAACATAAGAATATCAATCTTACTCTAAGTAAATTAGTCTCAAAGAGCAGCATGAATCGACGATCAGAAATTATCAAAGGCTTATAAGAAGAGGCGGTAAGGCTTTTGCGTGGATTTGGCGAACTTTTTCCCTGGCAATCGATCTGCGGACCCAACCAAAACCGATCCAGACGACCAAACTTTTCATGCAACTGGAACATTAGTATTTTTATTTATGGAGCAAACCAATTTATTACTTTGTAAAGGGCCGTAATTGTGTTATCTTGGCCGAGCAGAGTGGTTAAGATGTACACTAATGACCAAAATTGTTGTCGCATATCTATAATTGTTTTCTCGTAACAATATAATTTGATAATGGTACTTTTAATACTGATACTATGTGTATAATTGGAAAATGTATATTTGTGGTAAATTTCATAGGAAAATAATTATAAATAAGAAAATTAGAATGATTAAAATAAAATGTTGCTAAATGGATAAGAAAGTTTTATTTTCGTTTTGTCGTTCTTATTTACTGTTCTTTTGACGTGAAATTTGCCACATATATGTCTTTGCCGATTGTACACGTACTAACATTATAAGAAATACTGGGCGAATTCGTTATCAAATTATATTCCTACGAGAACAAATTTATAGACATGCGACAATAATTTTGGACATGAGTGTACATATTCTACTCCTTGTTATCATATTTGTGATGAGCTCCGTTTTTCTGTATCTTTCAGATAAAAGCATATATAAAATCAAACGTATATTGACAAGTTAATCAGAAAAGGTGAGGTATGCTATTGTTTTCTTCTTAGCTCAACGCTTCGTTCCCTTACGTCCGTATGGTGTTTAAAACGTTGTTCTATTTGGCAAAACTAGGACATTTTTGATACTGAACTCATTACATTTTATCTTAGGATCAATCCATATGAAATGATACAATGAGGGTTGCTTGACCAATTTTATTCTTTAAATATATACTACCGTATACATTGGCAGCAGACGCGCACCCAGGAATTTTTGTTGGGAGTGGTCCAAAGTTTTCGGAGCTATTTGGCGGGGGGAAGGTCCAATACTAGATGACACCACGTCTATGTAGTAATAGACCGATGTATTACTACAACCGGAAATACGATAAGCAATTGTTAAGTACTGCCACATTATCAAAAAAAAAGTATAGAACTAAGTTGCTCTTATAATAAAGAGTACTGAGGAAGTGTAAGATCAAATCTTTAGGTTACTATAATTTTATTAAGAAAGTATACAAATGTAGAGCGAATTACGAAGATTTAGGGGGTCCAGACTAGTGCTGTTGAATTTTTGTGACATTTGCGGTTTTCGGTTTTTGAGAAAACCGATTTTCTGAAAACCGAAAACCGCAAATGCGGTTTTCAAAACCGAAACCGCAGATGCGGTTTTCAAAACCGAAACCGCAAATGCGGTTTTCAAAACCGAAACCGCAGATGCGGTTTTCAAAACCGAAACCGCAGATGCGGTTTTCAAAACCGAAACCGCAAAAGCGGTTTTCGAAACCGAAACCGCAAAAGCGGTTTTCAAAACCGAAACCGCAGATGCGGTTTTCAAAACCGAAACCGCAAAAGCGGTTTTCAAAACCGAAACCGCAAATGCGGTTTTCCAAACTGAAACCGAAAAAGCTCTTTTCGAAAGCGAAAGCCGCCCGAAACCGTGTTTGCGGTTTTATAAGGGATTGTCCTTTTCAAAGTAGAAACAATGTTTGCTGTTTTTAATTACACCTTTTAACAATTGTGAAAGCATCTATCGATCGAGACAAATGTATTGATTTATATGTGTGTTTTAACTTTTTTTATTTGCTCCAAGACTATTATTGTAATATGTGCAGCACAGTGCGAAAGGGATAATTCGATGGCTGTACAAGTCACAGCTAAATTAGGGTGACAAATACTGACGTTCGATCCTTAGCTTTTTTTTTTTTTTTTTTTTTTTTTTTTTAGTTATTTCTTTGACGACTATTCAATGTACTTTTCGGCTGCAGGGAAGCAAACTGGACCCCATCTGATTTTCATATATGTTGTAAATTAGACCACCAGGAACACGGATCTGAAGGAATTTTGACATTTCGAATGTCGGAACTCGAGATATTCGAACATAAATTGACCATGGAAGCAAACTGGACCCCACCTGATTGTTATATATTTTGTAAAGTAGACCACAAGGAACACGTATCTGAAGGAATTTTGACATTCCGAATTTCGGAACTCGAGATATCCGAACATCAGTGAAAACGGAAGCAAACTAGACCCCAACTGATTTTTATATATGTTGTAAACTAAACCACGAGAAATACGAATGTGAAGGAATTTTGACATTCCGAATTTCGGAACTCGAGATATTCGAACATAAAGTAACCAGGAAGCAAAAAGGACACTATTTGATTTTTATATATTTTGTAAACTGGACCAAAATTAGCAATTATCTGAACGAATTTTGACATCCCGATTTCCCGATCTCGAGATACTAGAACTTATACAGTAGTTTTATGTAATATGTATAAAAGTAACGAAGAAAGTTTTGTCGCTTTTTGACCTATCACTTAGAGCATAGATATGTCACCAAAGACGTACCTGGAAGATCAAAAATAGTACCCATCAGTATCAATGACCTTCTGCCAACGTTCGGGATGGGCATGGATTCCTTCGCGGTAGAACTTGGTTTGCCGTGAAACGAAGAAGGTATCAAGTGCATTTAGCACCTCTACTACGGAGTTGAACTGGAGTCCTCTAAAGTGAGTGTCCAAGGAAAGGAACAGGTGATAACCGGACGGTATAATGTCCGGACAGTATGGTGGATGCAATAGTGTTTCCCATTCAAGGTGTAGGATGGTGTTCCGGCTCATTCTAGCTATGTGGGGCATAGCGTTGTCCCGTAATGGGGGAACCCCTTAGCGATTGAGAAGTGTTGGCTCCAGGGTATTGAGTTTTTCTTGAACACGGCTCAACTGCTGACAGTAGACAGTTGCATTGATGTTCTTCTCTGACCGCCCGGTAGCAGTTCCCGATGCACGATGTCGTGAGCAGTCCACCAAACACACAGGAGGACTTTCTGGCCCGGAAACAAATCATCTGGGACACATAGACCCAACTTGTAGTGCTTCCCAAATTGATGGAGGTGCTGGCGAATGGTTTCTCGACTAACACTGAATGTTAGCACCAGTTCCTCACATGTCTGTTCGGCTCAATTGCTACCTGAAGATCCTCATTTTGTACATGTGTTGGTCTTCCGGCACGTGTGGTGCGTCTTTCGTGAGTGTTTCGTCACCGTTCTTAAACTTGCTAAACCACTCTTGCACTGTCTGCGTAATCACGACACCCTCACCAAAGGCCTGAGGTATCTTCCGCCCCGCTACAGTGGCGTTTGATCCAAGTTGGAACTCGTACAGCATACACGCCCCTATGACGCTCTGTGGAGGTTCCATATTCACTCCGTCCTTACATACGTTTACGTTGTAACTGAACTTCCACAACCAGGTAGAATGTCGGATATACCCACACCAACAACTGATCTTCGCCTTATCTCCATTCGCATTAAACTCACGGTATGAGGGTCAATTTTACACAGAATTCCACAAAAAGCGACAGAACTTTCTTGGTTACCTTTATATATCTCTCAGGACATAATATGTTTCGTATAGAGAATATTGTTTTTTTTTATATATAGCGTCTATATTAAACTTTAAGTTTTAATATCTCGAGTTCCGGAGGTCGGAATGTCAAAACGCCTTCAGATTCGTGTTCCTCGTGATCTAGTTTACAAAATATATAAAAATCAGGGGAGGTCCAATTTGCTTCCCTGCATCCTACTTTTCAAACGAAACAGTTTTCCAGATTGTACATTTTGCTTCAAACTGAGTTCTGCCCTGGCTAAGAAACGTAAATTCGCTTCTATAAGAGTCTTTAAAGTTACACTTGAAATTGTCGATCGGCATTCTTGTAGCTTGTGAAGGTATGAATAATTCAAGTATGTTTGTTACAACATCTACAAACGAATATTCATTCGTATAGAACCTCCAATACATTACATAGAAAACACATGAAATATACAAAGAAAACCATTGTGCATTAAAGCAGATCTCTTATTAGCAAATGATTCTGCACACGCGCACTGCTCAGATAGCCCAGAGCTTGAGCCTGAGCGCGAGTCCAAATTTAACTCAATCGCGATTGAGATTGTCAAAGGTGTAGCGGTTTACGGGGAATATATCATACCAACACTTTATCAACTAAGTTTTCTTAGATTTTTCTCCAATCCCAAAAAGCGGGTGGTTTTTCGTGATTAAGATATGTTTAAGCGGGGGACGAATATATAACCTGAAAATCGGGTGGTACCCGCTAAAATAGGGTAATAAGCCAACACTCAACACTCAGAGATATAATAAGGTATATCCCTATTTAAGATCACTACACATGCAACTCATGAAATTCAATTTGAAATATCATCCACTTAGACTGACATCTTTTATATTATTATTACTCTCTCCCCATATTTTTAAAAATAGTACTGCCACTCTTTCTTTTGTTAACAAAAAGGCACCACCTCCCTTTCTTAATATAAAGAAAGAGAAAAGAAAGAAAGAAAATCTCTCGCAATACACAATTTTATTGTTGATTTGTTGCCACTCCGATAAATGTGAATGTTGTGGTTTTGCATGTGTCGACTGGCTTCTTATCGCAAGTCCCAGTCACCTGCAATAGTTTATACTAGACGGAAACACCGATCATATTTTATTTTGTATCTTTTTACTTCCCAATAACGATAGCCGTGCCTCTTTGAGAAATTGCAGCTTATTTTTTTTTATTCTGCCAATTGTAAAAGTATAGAATTTCCCTACACTTTAGGACATTTTAAGAAAAAATACCTTCTTTTCCTTCTGCAAATTTTGATCATTTTCCCCTAAGCCGCCGAGGGAAATTTCCCTCCATCTGGCAACTGAGAGCCGGTGTGGGGAAAGATTCTTTGCTGTTTTCTCGTCGTTACTTGATATTAGTGCTGTAGAATTTTTGTGACATTTGCGGTTTTCAAAACCGAAACCGCAAAAGCGGTTTTCAAAACCGAAACCGCAAATGCGGTTTTCAAAACCGAAACCGCAAAAGCGGTTTTCAAAACCGAAACCGCAAATGCGGTTTTCGAAACCGAAACCGCAAAAGCGGTTTTCGAAACCGAAACCGCAAATGCGGTTTTCGAAACCGAAACCGCAAATGCGGTTTTCAAAACCGAAACCGCAAAAGCGGTTTTCGAAACCGAAACCGCAAAAGCGGTTTTCGAAACCGAAACCGCAAAAGCGGTTTTGAAAACCGAAACCGCAAATGCGGTTTTCAAAACCGAAACCGCAAAATCGGTTTTCAAAACCGACATTTCGGTCTTATGAAATTTCACTTTTTTCAAAAACCGGTTTTCGGTTTTTTCAAAAACCGATTTCGACAGCACTAGTCCAGACCGAGTGAACCTCCTGCGTGGGTGTGCTCCTGATTGGCACCACAAAACTGTTTTTTTTTTGTTTTGTTTTTTTTAAATTGTAGTCGCAACCCGTTTGACATGACAGGGTGACCATTTTTTTTTTTTTTTTGTTAAGCAGCAGGCTCCTATTAGTAACTTTGCAGACGTTAACTTAAACTTGTTTAGGACTGGATTATTCAAAAACATTCTAATAAACACTATTTTTAAAGGCACTTTCTCGTCTTTAATTTTTTCTGGTGCCATGAAAAGCCTTGATTCGAACCTTAATGGGTAAAAGTTACCCATGAAGTTTAATATCGAAATTTAATAAATTCCTTTTTTTTTAAATTAAGAATTGAAGTTTATAATGTAGCGGTCCGGTGAAATAATAAAGTTGATTCTTTTTTATTCCAACTACATATGATACTATACTCACAGACATGGAATATATATATATATATATATAATGTGCATCTATATAAGAGAAACTATAGCAAATACTTTAATTTTGATGTTTAACTATGACATAGTTCTGAACTTTCAAAAATTGCAGGGAAAACGCATATTTGCATTATTTTCAAACATTTGTTTCTGAATTAAATAATTCATCAAGTTGTATCATAGAACATAGTGTTTTTATTTGTTATTTCTATATTAATATTGAATGACACATCGCAGGATAAGCTTACAACATTATTATTATTATTATTATTATTATTATTATTATTATTATTATTATTATTATTATTATTATTAATATTAATATTATTATTATTATTATTATTATTATTATTATTATTATTATTATTATTATTATTATTATTATTATTATTATTATTATTATTATTATTATTTAGAAAAGTTACGTTTTAAAAATGAAATAGAATTGATAACCAATCACAAATAAAAATAAAATACTTTTTTTTTAAAAAAAAGGAAGAAATAGTAAGAGCATGAAACATAAAACAAGAAACAATTATTGTAACTGAATTTAGAATGAGTGCAGTAGGTCCAGAAAAAATGAAATTAAATGAGTTGAGTTGAATTTCAGTTTAGCGTCCCTTTCAGCAGCGAGGCTATGTGAGACGTGGACCTACTAATTAACGTGGAATCCGATCCACATGAGCAACCGTCGGGATGAAATTAAATGAAATCTTCGAGTTTTACGTCCCACTGTTATGCCGGCAAGGCTAAAGGAAACGGTGATGATGAGAAATGAATGAAATGGTGGAGTGAAGAAAGTGGTAGGAAACAGGAAAACCCCGAGGAAACCAACACACACGGTGTTTGTCCACCAGTAGGTCCAGAACGATGTCTCTGCATTCTCATGATTTACTTTATGGATTGAAGTGGCAACCAATAGAAGAATTAAAAAAAAAAAAAGAATCAAACATTTGCAACCATAAAACAGATTTTGGACCAGAAGTAGAGTGATATTTTTTACCTCTTACCATAACAAAAATGCCTACGATGGAGTAGAGGAGGCACAACAAAACGTGAACTAAGTAAAACTAGCTTGCAAAGAACAAGAGACTAAATCCTTAGTGTAGAGAAAATTCTGCAAAGAAAATACTAAAGGTATTACCTATTTTCTCGCCACACAATAAGAAATTGTTACTCTTATCGAAGCACTTAAAACCGTATTTGAAAATTGTATGCATGTCAAAGAAACAAGAAAAGATCATCAACTTTACGTCGTTTCAGAAAATGTTGGTAAGAGCTATGTAACATCGAAATGAGATATTTACAAAGACCATTGTGTTTGTCAAATTGTTTCCATGACAAAAAAAAAAAAAGCATGTGTCTGATGGACAGTGGTTGAACAACTCAGTTTGGAGAACAGTGATGAATGTACAACTTTACCATCCTGCAGGACTTAGAACGTCATTTCAGAAGTTTACTAGTGATTGTGAGGGCTACAAATTAAAAATATTCTAAGAAAAATATCAACTTTTGAACAACAACAAACAGATCACACAACATTCCACAAAACTTCTCTGAGGAAATAAGCATGCTCTTTAACAGCCATTCAGATTAGAAAAAAAAAATATCAAACGATTTTTTTTTTTTCAATTTAGTAACTAAGATTCTTCTTGTTCACCTTAACCATAGGTTGGTAGGTAACATGGCAACTAAGATTAATAGGTTACTGTTTCTATTTCTTCTTTTTATTAAAATTATTCTTTTCTTTTTTTTTTTTGACTGATGAGTAATGGTGGATTTCTTTTTATTTCGAGAAGATTCCTGTTTATATATATATAATGTGGGTGTGGGTGTGGGTGTGTGTGGCAATAGCAATTAAAACATACGGTATCTATTGTGCAGGTTGAAATTTTCATTTAATTTGGTTAAAACCTAAATTATTCACTTTTTGAAAGTTCATAATTTTGTTACAGTCAGATATCAAAATTGAAGTTTTCACTATAATTTCTTCTATAGATGTATATTCTGTTTTTAAAAAAGTAGGTTTTTATACCGTGTCCCAACAGATATATCAAACTTCAAACTTCGCAGATATATATCAACGTTGATATTTCACAGCTGCATTATAAACTTCAATTCTAAAAAAGTGAAATTTGTTAAATTTCGATATTAAACTGACGAAGTAATTTTAATTTTTCAGGGTTCAATTAAGGCTTTTCATGGTAAGAGACAAATCTAAAGAAGAGAAATTCCTGAAGAAAATTATATTTGTATGCATTGTTTTTGAATAATCGGGTTATAAGATATACTGTTTATGCTTACGTCTGCAAAGTCATTCCTTGGCACTCTCTGCTTAACAAAAATTGCAGTCGCTTACAAACAGGCTTGGATTACAATTTTTAAGAATCGGTTTCGTACTGCCTATGTATATGGCAATATTACATAAAAATTAACAAAATTATAAATGATCAATCAACCAAATATATACGTATGTATTCTTCGTACGGGGATAATACATTTCATTTTGGACGTAAAGTGCTGAATTGGGATTTAAACGGCATCAGAAGTGTCACTGTTCGTCTCAGCGACCCCGAAAACTATGAATTCGACATTAATATCGGTCATTTTCGATCATTTTTATATATCTCCCCCCTTCCGAAGTTATGGGGCTGAACTTGGATTTAAACAGCATAGGAGGGACACTGTTATTCTTAGCGACCCCGAAAAATATGGATTCAACACTAATATGGTCATTTTCGATCATTGTGAAATGCAAAACCATCGTAGGCTCTAACCTCATCCATGTGGCAAATTTAAATGAGATCGGTCGTGTGGTTCAAGAGCTATTGAGTTTTATTTATTTTATATATCTCCCCCTCCCCCTCCCTCCCCTACTGTACTGTCAAAGTGAAATGATAAAAAAGAAAAAAACATCTCAGGCCCGATCCTCATCTATGTTGAAAATTTGATCGAGATCGGTTGGGTGGTTCAACACTTTGAAGTCACAAACACACTATCCGATTCCATTTATAAATTTATTTTCCGGAATGGGAAATTGCCATTATATTATTTAATTATTTATTAATTTTATTCCTTTTCACAAACAAGTATGATAATGAAAAGTAATAATAGCAACTTTAAAAAAAAAAAAGAAAAAGAAAGAAAGAAAAGTTCTAACTGACATTGTACAGGTTGTTTAAGCTGGTAGCTGCTTTGGAATGTGTCTATATGCATTTTTAAAAAAATATTAAGTTTTGAATCTATAATGACTTCATGAGACGAGAAATTGGAATTACTTAGTCCACAAAGCGAATCTTCAGTTTTATGATCAAAAACAACAACAATGCTTAATTTCAAAGAAATGTTTAAATCCTAATTGCATTCAACTCCCACTGGGATCCAGTTCGTTTTTCCATTTTTTAAAAACCGAATATTAATTAATTTTCTTTCGTCATTTCAGTGTCAAATAAGAGACCGTAGCAAACCGAATGTAAATTTTTCTGGCTCATGCTACGAAAAAGTAGGAGGCTAGAAAAGAGTACTTTTAGCAGGGGCGGATTCAGGACGGTCTCCTGGGGGGGGGGGCAGTGGGTTGTAATGCTGCTACTTAGAACTACTTTTAAGAGCTCCAAACTCTGGGATGGGTTTTATTTATATATAAAATAAGAAATTTTCCTCGTATGGGGGAGGGGGCGATCGGGCCTGGATTCGCCCCTGACTTCTAGATCCTGTGTTTTAGCTAGTAATCTAGTTTATGAAAAGTAAATTCAAGTGTTGAGTGTCGAGAGTCCATTGGGCCACTTTCTTTATATATACGGTAGAATAAAGTGTCGAAGAGTATATGGTCTTTGTCGTCATTTCTACTGCCAGTTTCCAGTAATTCGGTTTGTAGTCTGTAGTAGATTTTATTCTTGACAGCCAACAGACTAAAGGCAAACACCAAGTTTCCGAGGGAATTAATCACTGAGCTTTAACTATATGTAAGATCGAAAGAGAACCATTCTGTTGTAAAGAAAAAAAAACAATGAGTTTTCTGTTGCGAAAAAAGAATACTTCGGTAATAAATTATGACGATAGATTCATCGCATTTTGCGATACAATTTTTTTTTTTTTTTTTTTTTTTTTTTTTTGCATAGCATTTCTAGGACTTTGTATCATAACGATGCGATTCTGCTTAGATAAAGCGCTTATACAAATTATTAAAACGATATTTGATAAGCGTTTTATTTAAGCGGTATCTTAGTTTAGGTATCTTAACTAAACTACTATGGTAACGAAAAAACTGGAAGAAATAAACAAAAGGAAAATAACTAACTTTAAGAATGCACTAAAAAGCAGAAAGTGATTTTAGAAAGCAGTATTAACCTACTTCAACAAAAGCGCTAGAAAGTAGAAAATAATAAAACTGCAAAAAGTAAAAAATAATAAAAGTACTAAAAGTAGAAAGTAATAAAAGCGCTAAAAAGTAGAAAGTAATAAAAGCACTAAAAACCATAAAATAGTGATAATTATAAAGCATTTAAAAGCAGAAAGTAAATCATTATCATTATTTATTAAAAAAAAGAATGAAGTCTGTGCTAAGGCAAACAAATTAATATTTAATATTAATTTGTTTGTTTGGCTTCGTACAAACTTCAGACATTTTTATAGATAATGGTAATGAATTATTTTCTACTTTTAAGCGCTTTATTATTATTATTATTATTATTATTATTATTATTATTATTATTATTATTATTATTATTATTATTATTATTATTATTATTATTATTATTATTATCTGTTTTTAATGTATTCGTTAAAGTCGGTTATTTTTTTTTTTAAAAAAGTAAGTTTTCATTTACAAAATTATTATAGCAGCCCCATAAGAAAAAATCACCGTTGCGCTTAACGTGTTAAGAAAGTAAATAAGGGCTTAAATGTTGTACATAAATTTACAAAACGAGAGCAGAGAAATTTCTTGGTGAGATGAAAAAAGCTTTTTCAAAAACCTAGGCAAGACGAGAAAGAAATCTCAGACTAGAACAAGACGATGAAAACTTACTTTATCACAAAGTAGTTTTTCTCACGAGACGAGACTTTTTTTTGTCGAAGTTTCGTCTCGTCTCGATTCTTGGCAAACCATTCTCACCACGTTTCGTAAATTTATGTTCAAAATGTACACGTAAAAAGTTCGTTACTGAATTCTCTATGTCCCTGTGTGTGTGTGTGTGTGTGTGTGTGTGTGTGTGTGTGTGTGTGTGTGTGTGTGTGTGTGTGTGTTATTTGCGATTTTTTTTTTTTTCAATTTTGAACCCTCCATTCGATAGAGCATCAAAAATTTTTCTCAAAGAAGTGATGGAATTTTTCACGTCATTCTTATCGTTCCCAAGATATTGGCCAAACAAGTTTGGATTTCGGGAGATTTAAGGATCGATATCTCGGGAACCGTAAGTCATAGAGAGATGATATTTTGAGAATTTTTCAATTTTGAGCATGTGTCTTAGTAAAACAACAATCGTAGAACGTTTTAACAGAACTCTTAAACAAAAGATGTGGGGAAAAATTTAGTACTCAAGGAAATTATAAATGGATAAATATATTACAAGAATTGTTTAATTAGTGTAATAATAAAGTACGTAGAGCAATTGGTATAAAGCCTGTAGAAGTTAGCAAGAAAAATTGATCCTTCATAAGTTCGTTTTGGTAATCCTCTTGGAACATTGTCAACTGGTTTTCTTTTAATTCCATTCATGAGCTCCAGTAGCGAAAGATATGACATTTAGTATATAGTTTATGTGAAGAAATTAACAAATATGTTTCTAATCTACAAAATGAAGTTCCTAAAAGCGTAAAGAAAATATATTATTTTTTTAAACAACAACAGTAATTGCCCACACTCTGCTGAGTCGAATCTTTTACTGATATTCACATCAATCAATGGAAAATGTGGTTTTCAAGGAATCGTTTAGTTTAAGACTCTCGTCATGAAATAACTATGTGTTTCGTTTTACGGATTCTATCACCTGCGATACTTTTATGTTATGTATTTAATTCTTAATTTAATCTAGAAGTTATTAGAATCCTTCTACGTCACGAGAGTTGCACGAAGGGTGTGATATAACGATATTTAAACCATATTTATTGTTGAAGTATATTTTGTAATGACTTGTGTATCTTTAAGAGGCCGCATCGCGGTGAAATTAAAATACCGCTAATTTTACAGCAATTATGTGATATCTTCCAATAGTTAAAAGATAATCGAAATATGGAACAAGAGCGCCCTAGACAATATCATTTACATAAGATACCGTTATCACGACTCACTTATCTGCTTTCGATGTCGAGCCATTTTGAAAATCGGCATTTATTTTCGCGTTTCTAACCGGCTGAAAACGGAAAGTCACTAGGCACTTGTGATAACGATACCTCACGCAAAATAATATTGTTTGGGGCGCTCTTGTTCCTCATTTCGATTATCTTTCATCTATTGGAAGATATCACATAATTACTGTAAAATTAGCGGTATTTTAATTTCGCCGGGATGAAGCCTCTTAAACGTTGACAAATGCTCTTCATGTGGCCCTGCGTATTGTAGTCGCTAACACTTTCGTCATTCGGACAAACGGTCCCGAGTTCGATTGCTGATGGGAAACTTTTCATGTCAGCTATCCTAACAACGATTCTGTATTTTTTTCATTCACATCTGCCAAATGCCGAGATGGTACTTAACATAAAGCTCTCAGACCGTTTCCTTCCGTCCTCACTTTGCCGGGTAGTGTGATCGCACAAGGGACATTATTAAGGATGCGCACAAGACAAGATTAGAGGCTGTCTCGTCTCAAAAATGTGCGGTAAAGTGATGTCTCGTCTCCAAAAATGTTTATTTCTCTATTGGAAGAGCTGTGGGTCGACCTGAATTTTGTCAAGAAAATTCTGTCTCGTCTCGTATCATGCGCATCCCTAGACGTCATCATTGATACGTGACGTGCTATAGTGGCCGTAGATCCTGAAAGCCCTCTTTACTGTGTTCGTACATTTACTTTATCAATTTATGGGCTTTTACTATGATTCATGTAATATTAAAACAGTGTTTGACATCTAAGATTTGGGTGAAGTAGTGTTACCTTCGAGACTCGAGAAATTTCTCATCTCATTTTCAAGACAAGACGAGAAATTTACCATCTCGTTGGTAGTACTGTCATTAAGAATGTAAATAGTGGCCTGTGAAGAGATTTTATGTTAATTACGTACTAACTTGAAGATACAATGCCGCTTAATTAATAATAAAAAATTAAATAATATGCATGATGTGTATTTACCTTTGTTGTGTATCATAAAGTTATGAACATACCATAATAAATAATACACTGTATTCCTAACTGAAATCTAACACAGATTATTTGAAGGCATACTTTTATGAGGTAATTAAATGTGTTTATTGAAGATCTGAAGGGTTTGATATGACAAAAGGAACCTATGTAATAAAATAATAAAAAAAAAAAAAAAAAAAACTTCAGATGTTGGAACCAGATTAATTCTATGACTATAGGAACGCTGCTGGCTTAAGTGAAGCTATAACAACTCAGACTATGAATGATTCGTGAAGACAGCAATCAACTGCTGCTTCTTCAGCTCCTTGCATACGAAAGCGTGCAATTAGATGCATGAAATTAAGATGGACATTAAGTCTAGATTTCAGTGACCTGCTCGTGTCGTTAGCGGTTTGTAAATTGTCCCGGAATCAATAATGACTTAAATTCTACAATACTTAACTGAAAAATATTTGTCCAAATATGAAACATATACCACAAAAGTTATTGAGGAACATATTATTTTTAAATTGGGGGCGGGGGACAGTAAATCCATTTTTTGTTTTCCACTGACTTTAACTTCATCTAGGGAGGATCATTAGTAAATCTCAAAGGAAATATGCAGCATATTGCAACAAAATAGAGTAATTTTGGTGACAGTTACCGAGGAAAATGATTTTCTTATCGTATTTTTTAAATAAGGAAACTTAGAAATTTATGGTAACTTGCCCCTTTGTACCCACTTATCCATGAAGAATTTCAACTGCACTTAATAGTGTAACGTATATTATACCCCTACAAGCCGTTATTAATATGTCCAACAGTAATTAGTTCCTGCAGCTGTTATTAATCTTAAACTTTGATTTGAAATGTGTTTCTTCTGACTATATCAAAATGTTACGTTGTTGATGAAAATTGTGAAGAGCACCTCCGTGGCTAAGCGGTTAAGCGTACGTGCCTTTGGCGTGGGAGGCCCGAGTTCGATTCCCTAAGGGAGCTCATATGGTTCGGATTCCACGTTAATCAGTAGGTCCACGTCTCATATAGCTGAAAAGGGACGTTGAACTCAAAATCTCATACACTGTAAAAACTGTATAGTTGGAATAACCCAGAATTCTGGGTTGAAAAAGTGACAACCACGCCGTATTGTCTTAGAAATCAGAAAATATGGTTATAATAACAATACGAGAAGTCAAAACTAGTAAAAAATAAAAACCTCTGGCATGACCTGGATTCGAACTCACACCGCGCGGCTGTTAAGCGCGTGCGTTATCCACCAGACCAACCGGAATCTTAGTTTAGGCTGTGTGATAACAAGAATTACAGCATACTTTGGAAGCAATTTTTAGTCACTTTGAATTTAAAACAAGTCAATTAAAAAAACTAAACCAAACCAAACATCACCCGGAATATTGAATCAATGCCATTAAAAGCTAGTTTAGTACAGCAGCTATTTATCAATGTTAACGTATGTTTTGAGAGAAATTTTCTTCACTCTTGGCGAAGTGCACTGCAGTTCACTCAGTACACTTCGCCAAAAGTGAAGACAATTTCTCTCAAAACATACGTTAACATAATAAATAGCTGCTGTACTAAACTAGCTTTTAATGGCATTGATTCAATATTCCGGGTGATGTTTGGTTTGGTTTAGTTTTTTTAATTGACTTGTTTTAAATTCAAAGTGACTAAAAATTGCTTCCAAAGTATGCTGTAATTCTTGTTATCACACAGCCTAAACTAAGATTCCGGTTGGTCTGGTGGATAACGCACGCGCTTAACAGCCGTGCGGTGTGAGTTCGAATCCAGGTCATGCCAGAGGTTTTTATTTTTTACTAGTTTTGACTTTTCGTATTGTTATTATAACCATATTTTCTGATTTCTAAGACAATACGGCGTGGTTGTCACTTTTTCAACCCAGAATTCTGGGTTATTCCAACTATACAGTTTTTACAGTGTACGTGTATTTATTTATTAACGCTAGCGCGAAGGCTACCTTCTAAAGAAATACTCCTGTTTTTGGGATAATTACGTATGGTCTGTATGCAATCATCGCTGGCAACGAAAAGGCAACAAATGATTATGATTTTACGATTTCGTAGTACCAATAGTTAATATAATCTAATGCAGAAATTCTCTCTTAGGTGAAATAGGTTAGGTAAGATGGGAATTTCCATCTTGTCTAAAATGACGAAAATGTTTATCTTGGAGAAATCAGTGGTTAATAAGCCGTTAGGCAATTTAGATAGGAAAGCGAACTTTTTGCTTCTAAAAATACAAGATCAAACAGCGACATATTTTGAACTTCCACATTAAACGTGTTAAATATAGCTCTGTTGACGTAGTCCTACTTACATTCATTCCCATGTTTAAACTGTTTGTCCAGTAGGCATGTAGTTATCGATAAAAGAAAATAGCATTTAAAAAGAGAGAGAGAGAGAGAAAGAGCCTTTGTTTCCTGCTTGAAAGCTTTTGACTCAAGAAGAAATAATTTATTTCGCTCCAGAAAGACTTATAGGCCTTCACACACTTGAGACATCACTACCGTTTATGATGAAGCTCTTGCAATACATAGGCGTAAGTATGACATGGATCTGTTTCACAAATCTAAGTAGGGTTTGGTAGCGATATTTTTAGTCAATAACAACTCAGAATAACAAATTTAACATGGTTCGATAAACGTATTTACCGATTGTAATGCATTGATTTATGGCATTTCAGAAGATTAGTAATACCTGAGTATGACAGGGTTTATTGTCATCCTAAAGCTATATCTCAAAATCAATTGTCTGGAAACAGTTTAGGACTCGTAAACTCTGGAAGTTCGGTTTGTTATCAAATCATCACCAAGGTAAAGAATAGTACTTTTCTTGACGCACAGGCGAGAAAATGACTTCGATAACTTAAGCAAAATAGAAACCCTTTTCTTTGTTTTGGCCTATTTTGCAACACTTTTGATGACCTGTTGCAGAAAGAGTGCTTTCTGAGAAGAAAATGAATTGACTAATTTCATAACTTCCAAACTTTAGTCATTGCAAAGTTCAGCCACTTGTATTATGCCATTTCATCCAGATTAATACTTTTAATACAAAAGAGTTCACGCTATTTCTTTAAAAGAATCAAGTCCTATGAGACGAAAATATGACATACACTGCATTTTTTTTTTCTCGAAGCAACATGTTTAAGGCCGGAGAAAGTTGCTTGCTTACCTTTGAATTGACTCAACAGTGTGCTGGGTTATTCTCAAGCAGATTACAATTTGATTGTAATATCTGTAATGATTAAATTTATCTTCCAGGTTATTTTCTGAATTTCTTCTCCATTTTAAACACATATTTTACTAAACGTTTACTAAACTGAAAGTTTAATTATTACAATACTGTATAAATTACCAGTTGTTTGCAAATTATTTTTACATTCTAATTGGTATGAAAAACGATTTATCGGGAAAGCATAGGTGAACGGTAAGCTCTCTTACTTCACATTCGGAAGTTCAGAGCTCGACCCTCATAGCAGGCCAGCCTGACTGAAGTAGGTTTTTCTATTCCTACCAAGCAAATGCCGAGATAGTACATATTTAATATATATATATATATAGACTTTGGCCAGCAAAATGTCTTCTCGATTGCTAACATATTAAACGTTTCTTTGCATATGTGCAATGGAAATTACTTGTTCGACTCTGTCTAGGACTTTTTGTAAATAGAGAAATAAGTTTTTTTTTCTAGAAGAATTTTGTTCCTCTCCCTCAAAAAAAAAAAGAGAGAGAGAGAGAGAGAGAGAAAGGAAATCTTTAGATGATTAGTGATGCTTAAGTATCGGAAGATTTAATGAGGATCATTTGATGCACTTTTTTTTTTGTCTTGTAAGCGCTGGATAAGAAAGTAAAAATAGAATTATGTGAACTCGAGTCTGTGTGATAGCTTCCTAGTTTAGTGACTTCAAAACAAATGTTTTAAAGATGTTGAATATTCACAATACTTTTGCATGGAATTTATTCTGTTAAAGATATTAATTCGTTAAAACTTACAGCTAAATCTGCGCTCCCTACACAGCGCATCATTCACATGAGCATGAATCTCTTTCTGTACATGTCCTCACAACATCTGTACATGTTCCTTTACAGACACAAGTGACACAAGTGACAGACGTGTTGATAAAAATTGGCAAGGGGTACCATAAATGGGATATTTATTTTTTTATTATTTTTTCAATATCTCGCACTGTTTACGAGATTTGAACCTACTTGCGGTTGGAGTTGTAATTCATGTATGATCTATTTTCTTTCTTCTTGCATGCAGTATGTAATAAGCAAGTACATTACACACACAATTAATTATAATTTCAGTGATATATGGTGTTCATTGGGCAAAACACTACAAACAATAAAGAGCCATCTTAGACTAGAGAAATGATTATTCCTCGTTTTACATTATCATTTGCCCATGAAACAAACGCCGGAGAGATATACAACCCCTGTATACAGATATGTGGTGTTGAATGTATAACTCATGTGATATGAAGCTTCACTTTTTTTAAATTTCAACAATTCCAATGTACCCCTAAAAATGTGATAAAGAAATAACGGTTATGTTTTTTTTTTTTTTAAATTTTAATATCCAATTAAAACTAAACAATCTACACAAAATTTGCAATCGATCAGTGAAAACGGCATCTTTCTTGAGCCTATGGTTCCCGAGAACTCATTGTCGAAAGGATTGGCCACAAACTTATAAATTTTTCTAGCATTTTAATATATAGGTATGTTATATTTAAATAACACTTGTATTTTGTATTTGATAAAAAATAATAATGTAAGTTGTTTTCTAATTGAGTTGTCTGAAACTAGAGCGTATTAACTGCATTTTATATTTTATGGGGACCGAGCGTCAATTACCCGATTCGCTGGGTGAAAATAAGTAATATGTTCTGTTAGTCAGTCACATTTTACTATTACCGAAGCGCTCTCAAATCTATAGAAACAAAGAAAACATAATGAAAAACCAGAAAATAACAAGTAATCTATAAAAATAAAAGTTAAATGTTACTATTGTGCGATGAATTTGGACCTAAACGACATCGGAAGTGTCACTGTTCATCTCAGCAATCCCGAAAACTTTGGATTCGGCATTAATATCGGTCATTTTCGATCATTTTTCTCCTCCTACCCTTTCCCCAAGTTGCGTGGCTGAATTTGAATTTAAATAATATCGAAAGTGTCACTGTTTATCTCAGCGATCCCAAAAACTACGGGTTCAACACTAATATCTGTCATTTTTGATCACTTTTTTATCTCTCCTTAGCTGCACCGTCAAAGTGAAATTATAAAAACTATGCCAGCCTCGAACCTCACCTATGCTGAAAATTTTAACGAGATCGTTCGGGTGATCCAAGAGTTATTAGAAACTACTACTGTTGTGTCAATTTCTATGGTTATTCCGTTATGGACTACACGTAATGTAAATGATTTCATCATATGTAACGTAACTGAGAAATCGGCGAAAGTGTACTTACAGTAGTTCACTCAAGTTTCAAACAGTTCAATTTTAGACTAGCCTCTTCTTTACATTGTTTGTTGAAGTTCAGCGTATGTTTTCAGACCAGAGCTATATGAAGACGTGAACCTCAGTTTAATATGAAATCCGAACCAGCGTAATGGATTCATTTTTTTTTAATGCTTTTTAATCGGGAATCAAACCTAAGACCATATTCTCGAAAGGTGTCGCGCTAGTCGCTACGCATTTTTATTTTTTTAATTCATTCCAACCGGGATAGTTGTCCTCATGGTCTGCTAAATAATCTTCCTCGATCTTCTATTTAATCCAAGACTACAAGGTCTTGAACTCAAATACTTCTAGGATAGTTAAAAGCACGTATGCTCCTCACTTGTCCTGTCACCCCAATGGATTTCACCTCACTAGTGTTACCCATGATACGAGAAGTAAGGTATTTTCGTCTCGCCTCAATTCTCGAAGAATTCTTGCTGGTGTCGCCTCGATTCTCGAAAACGTTTTCTTATCTTGTTTTGTAAATTCATGTAGAAAGTTTATGTCCTGATTAAAAAAAAAAAAAAACATCTAAAAGTTATCAGAATCCTTCCATGTTATCAGAGGCGAACTAAGGATATAATAACATTTAAACCGTACTTATTATTGAAGGATTAAATTTGTTTAAACAATTGATTATGTTCTTACAATAACTTTATCAATGTGTATACTTTTTATACTGTGAATCATGTAATACTTGAACAATGTTTCAGATCTAAGACTTGGGTGAACTAGTGTTGGCCACGGAACTCGAAAAATTTGTCGTCTCATGTCAAATTTAAAAAGGGGTATTTTTATCTCGACTCTCGTCTGAAAAACAGGACGAAACATTTGTTGTCTCATGGACAACACTGACCCCCATAGATTACAATGTTCCCGTCATCTCGATTAATTTGGTTCATGATTCCTTTCTATTTCTCAATATACATTTTGTCTTTTCTGTGTTTCCCTCCAGGCCAGTTCATTTACGTGCCGTTATGAGAACATTCTATTTTCTTGCACTGAGATTGTATAATTTCTTATCAAATCTATGTCGAGGATGTGGTGTCATGATGTTCCCACTTATGTAATATTTCAGACATCTAGTACCTGTTTTAACGTGTTATATCCACGTTCATCTGCTTTAATTTTATTACAATACCAGAAAAAGGGAAATATATCGGCAAGACTCTTCCATAGAAATTCTGAAGTTTATACTGAATAAATGACATCTCGAATAATTTATCTTCTTCTGCAACCCCCCCCCCTCTAAAAAAACTGAATATGTCCTGATATTTTAGTAATATATTGATGGAAATGACTTCAAAATATCCCTATACATCGTCCGATTCGAACGAAATTCAGACCACATATGAGTAAATGTGTTTGTAAAGCACATATTGATCATAATCTCAAGATCCTAGCTCACTGACTACTCAAGAGTCTGTAGACATGTTACCCGTATTTAAAGGTCATCGGTCAAAACGACGAATATAGTTTTGTGTGTGGATCACAGTTAGTATGTACAGCGGGGGACACTTCTAAATGGTACAGCCATATGGAGATTTACGGCTAAGGTGTACCATTTAGAAGTGTCCCCCGCTGTACAATGCCAGAATAACGCCAATAAATACCTTTTATCCAATTATGACTGATCGTGTCAGTGCGGCTGCAGGAAGTTGCTTGGTTGTTTCACAGAATTGACTATTGCGTAAGTCGTTACAAGTTAGTAGTTCATCGGTGGTATACACAATGAAAGCCAGAGGGTTCCCGTTCCCCGCGATGCACGAGGGAGGGCCTGGACAAGAGAATTGTTTGAGCCTCCCAAACTGACAGGACGTCGACTCCCAATGCAATAAGTAATCATGTAATCTCAAAAACATTGAACAATCGTTTGTTAAAAGACAGGTCTGTGTCTCCTTGTTCCTCTTCACGATTACTAGTGACCATCACCGAAAAATATCATCGGTGATGTTAGTCATGTTTCTCTAATGGTCATACCCATGTACTTAAACTTGCAGATGAGTGAGAGAATGCAACGTGTGTTCGTACTCAACATACAAAACCCGCCCCTAGTATTCCAGTATGGGACAAGAATAGCTATACTTTGCACTCGCCACTGGTCTTCATTCAGGAGAATGTGATTAATGTGTGATTCTGGTACTTTCAAATTTATCTGCTAGCTCTACCTGGACACTGAGAAATTCCTTCTTCTAATCGGAAAATGGACGTCCTTTTATCTCCAAGGGAATCCAATGTGCTTTATTTGGTATATACCTTTTATCTTGGTCTACTAGATCACTGGATTTAAATCCTACTGGGTACATGTGGGATATGGAGAGACGTCGCCTGTTCTACAGTCGTTCTCTGGCTACGAACACAGCAAAGCACGCCAAGATTTACAAGTGTGATGTATCTTCCATAACAGATACCCAGTATCTGCTTGACCAACTACCTTGCGAAACAACTTGTATGACAATTGGACTGGCCACGCATACTGTTAATATAAATGCTGTGTTGTTTTCAAAGCCTTGTATTGTATGTTGGAACGTCGGACGGGTAACACATTAAAATTATAAGCACCTGTCATCTCTTCTTGTATATTAATTTCAAGACATGACCGTGAATTCCTGTTGGGTAAGGACGTACTCAGGGTTCTGGGGGTTCGGACCCCCTCGAAATTACAACTTTTTTGTACATTCAGTCTAATTTCAGGGGTAAATTTACAATTTAAATATAATTTAGCCTCATACTGATCTTGGATCCCTCCTGAAAGAAATTTCTGTGTACGTGCCCGCTGTTGATTACCATAAATCTATTTTGCGAGTACTACAGTGGAAGGTCAAAATGTTTGAATATACAGGGTAGTACGTAAAGGCATGTCCAAACTTCACCAGCTGGTTCCATTAAGGACAAGCATCAAAAAGGTCTATATCAATATTTACAAGTTGCCGCACCTTTTAGGAAATAACACATGATGAACCACGAGACCGGCACAAGCCGCAGGATATGGAATGGAAGTAGAGTTTAAACAGCCAATTAGTGAGCCTAAGAGACATATTAATACGCTAGAAGCAGTCACCAGCGTACCGTAGGCATTGTTAAGAGGTCAGGTGCAATGATTACAACAACCACTGGGAGCAGTATTTAATTCTTGCAACATTGGAAATCACACTCCCCTCTCTGAAGGAGACATGGACATGGTTCTACACTAAGCTCAGCATTATTAGGAGAAGTATTCAAAATGACCGTAATTACTCGGAGACAAACAAGACACGCCGCATCACGGATACATTTACATGTTCAAAGAGATCTGGTGTTGTTTGAAAAGTGTTGTCGCTTCGAACGGTGAGTTGGTCCAGATCGTGAACATCTTTCAGAAGCAACGAATAAATATGAGCTTTGAGATGGTTCCAAAAAGCAAAAGTTCAGTGGTTACGATCTGGTAGGTCTTTCAAACCGTCCTGTCATTTAGTAAGCATATTCTCGGACATCCTGTATATCTCCAGAATGATGCGGTATCACGCATATGTTCATATTGTTGCATGCCCTTAGAGGAATCGCCAGTATATCTTTGCGCACCACCCTGCATGCACCGTATGTACAGTAGATGTTATGAATTCATAGGTCTAGTAACATCTTCGGTTTGTACTAAGATCAAACACAAAATAAGTGTAGTAAACTTGTGTATTATGTATTATTATAAAGATGTACCGATGTCTCTTTTAGCTGGAACAACGGCAGTTAATATCCAGGGAATGTCATTCACCTGTCGGTGTTACTTTCCCAGACATTTCCTGTCGTCTGTAGTTGTTGTTTGGCACTCATTATGAATCAGCAACCGAGACATTATAAATACATTTTAAATGTTCAAGACAGTAGCAGTAAACACAAATTAAAAGACGACAGTTTCTTGTTTTGCAATAATTAAATATTAATTTTCGGTTCCTTTGATGCTTTAGCTGGAAAGGAAAGCGTCACATCTGCTTTTCAAAAAGAAACAATATGTGGCAATGCACTAGAAGATTTCCAAACAGGAAAAAGATCCACGAAGAGGTCATAAATGTATATCTGGACATTAACTAAACATACTGGACAGAAGTGGGGAGCTATTAAATGTCGTTTCAATTTGTTATTAAATAATTCAAACGTATTCATTTTTTAAAGGGTATGTTGGTTTCAAAACGAAGAAGACATTCTAATGAAAATCAGAAATATCGAAATCTGGAGTAAGTCTCAAAATGTTAGTTTTTTTGTTTTAGTTTTTATTTTGTTTTTAGTAACATACTTATCGTAATAATGTCAATTGTTAATAGAAAGGCATTATCAATAAATACAAATTCCAAGTTTTATTCTCTAAGGCAACTGCAATATGTTCTTTACTACTTAAAAAGTAAAATAAGTAGAGGTCGGCCCCTTTCGGGATAGGTCACGAAGGCCAAATTATAATTTCTGTAGATTTCAAAAGCGTCCCTGTTTCTTGACTTCGTTACTCATGGCGGTGATATAGTTCAGCACCACACTCCGGGCTCTTTACTTCCCCAGGTTGCCCCAGGTATCTACTTTTTTTTTTTTAAGGCTGGGTGTGGAACGAAGGTAGAGCGAGAAAAAATCCCCACCACCACCAGTGATCGAACCCCGACAAGTAGATGGCTTACTGACATGACATAAAGCTTCCCATACGTAAACGATCATTAGGGATGCGCTCGAGTCGAGACATGTCTCGAATCTCGACTCGACTCGACTCGAATTCGAGTCGAGATTCGAGTCGAGACACACTTTGTAAAATTCGAGACGAGTCGAGACAAACGTGTTTCTCGACTCGAATTTTCGAGTCGAGACACGAGTCGAGTCGAGACAGCTCATAAAAATCTCGACTCGACTCGAATGTCTCGAAAATTTTTCTAAAACTTTTAATATTATTATGAAGAAATTATTCACTCAGGAACAGCCTTGAAACCAATTCCAGCATTTATTACTTTAGAAAAGTACAGAACGCATAAATTTAATAGTTAATCTTCCGAGATCAAGATTTAATTTTCAGCTCAATTCAGTTAATTAAAACTAGTAATTAATGTCGTGATATTTGATTGTACTTCAAATATAATAATAATTGATTATCTAGTTTGTATAAAACTATTATCCGTAGCCTATATCTAGTCTGTATAAGAACATTGCAATAAAGTGAACATCATAAATTCTCTGAATTAGCAATTGGCAGTCTATAGTAATTTAGCATAGTTATAACTATTGTGTTTTTATTTCCATGAACGATATAGGGCTACATAACTTCTGGACAGGGCCAGATTTAAGGGGGTGCAAAGGTACACGCTACCCCCCTTTGTTGTAAATATACCTGTCTAAAATGAGAAGCTAGCAGTGAAAATACCGCGACATTTGTGTGTCGTGAATGGGCCACTGATGTACCGCGAGGATATCAAAACAAAATTATTAATTCTATAGCAATCAAATTGCAAAACGTAGGGGAAAATGTATATTTGTATTGCACATTACTATGAACCTCTACTATGAATCTACAATTTTAAGTTTCATGCCGTGTTACTTTTCTGTACATTTCTAATGTTGAAAAAAGTATTTGTTATTGTTATGACCATTATTGCTTCTTTATCGTTACAGACTGTTTCGTAACTTGAAAATTTAAAATATCATTCAATCCTTTCGATAAATTATTTACATTTGTGTTTTAAAAGTAAAATAGATTTATTTGTTCGTTCGTTATTTAATGATCTTCATTCTTAGTAAAAGGTTGGATACAGTTTTCGAAAGAGTAAGCGTATTTTTAATAACCTGAGTCCAACATTTCATTGCAGTTGTTTTCTCCTTTTAAATTAGAATGAAAAATAAGCATAGTGATTTACCACGAGGAAAACCCAGTGATCGAGCTTTCTTTTCTGTGCGAAGGAGATCAGTAATCAAAGACAAAAAATACCGGTGTGTTTTATATTTACAAATAATAATATCTATAATGTGCCGCGAGAATCCATGTTACACCCATAGTGTGCTGCAAGTTGAAAAAGGTTGGGAAACGCTGGTTTAGAGGAAAGAATAATTGGTACACTCCCTCCTCCCTGCTCTCTCTCTGCCTAGTATATTTTCTTTATTTTATTGTCTCCGAAACACCATTCCAGACAAATGCTTTTCGGTAGAAAAGTTAGAAACAAACCATCCCGCTCTTGGACAAAGTGGGCAACATGCGGTAGTTAGGTCAATGAACCTGCTTTGGAAATTTTCGTGCAATTTAGGTTACTGAGAGGGTGTAGTTTCTTCAACTAAGCCGCCTTCTACTATGGCTCGTGCCATAAATAAGTCATCATCTGATCATATGGGAAACACCGCTAGTTGTCCTTGCCTGACATCTGTTTCATATTCATATAGCAAATGTTTTTTTTTTTTTTTATAGACGGTGTTGTATCTATCCAGAGAAATATCATCCGCCCCTGTTCCGCTTTGAAATGTTGCGGTTGACCCCCTTGAGCCTTATGATGGGGGCCCTGGGGAACTTGCTTCTTACAAAGTTCTCTTGGCCCTCGACATGAGTACATTCCTGTGCAATTCGATTTGCAACATCTCTTTTCGCTTCGCAGTAATTTGAGATCACATTGTTCGATGCCATGTTAAGACAGCACATATTTGTGGCGGCCATTTTGAAAAACATGCTTCATATAGCAAATGTTTCCTATATATGTTGTTGCACATTCCATGATCAATCGAGAGAGGTAACACTCGGTCCCTGTTTCCATTTGAAAATTTGAAGTTGGCTCCTGGGGTCCTATGTTGGGGATCCTGGGGGCACTTGCTTCTCACAGACTTTTATCACCCCCTGACATTGGTACATTCCTGGACAACTGGATCCGTCACATTTTTGTTCGTTTCGCAAATCTTTCAGGTCACAAAGTTTGATGGGACACCCTGCATATTCCCACATACGACCCAACCATGACATAATGTTCACTACTTCTATTATCGGTTATTGGCTCAACCCAACCATTTCATGTTCCCCGACTTGACATTGCCTCAATCACTCTAACATTGATGCATTCCGAGTGATGCCTGTTGCCGGAATTTTCTTTTTCTGAAGCGAGTGGCCTAACTATATTAGACTTGTCTGGATGTCCATGGCCAGTCTTGCCAACTTTGGAACTCGTTTTTCTTTTCGACTCTAGGTAGGTCGGTTTCCTGCATATTCGGTGCTTCTTGTTTTGTTCATTCTAATATGTACAGCCCCTGATCAAATGTGGCGCATTATGGCCAACTCCGTTTTTTCCGTATTTTTCGTACTTCTGTTTTTTCTATTTTCTTTTGTTAGATTGTACCACTGATTAGACACGCCATATCTTATGTTCTACATGACAGGTTGACACTGAATATTGCACTCGCTTCATATAGTGCTCTTTGCAAA
The DNA here is from genome assembly GCF_964235325.1 of Thermobia domestica. Taxonomy (NCBI): domain Eukaryota; kingdom Metazoa; phylum Arthropoda; class Insecta; order Zygentoma; family Lepismatidae; genus Thermobia; species Thermobia domestica. Next base: position 26,596 of record NW_027656047.1, read on the forward strand.
ACATGTACTTTTCATTGCAGTTGGCAACACTGTTAACCCCACTGGTGGCCTTCATTTGTTCCCTATTGTGGCAAGTCTCTTTCTATACATCACTTGTCAGCATTGTATTTTACCGTGCCCCCTCCTTTTTTTTTGTGTGTGTGTGGAATTTGCACTTTTCCCCCTTGTCCAGCCTTGCTGTTTCCCGAACTTCCACCCCTTATATTTCCTGAGCCTATTGCTATGGGCAGCTAATTTTTTGAGAATGCTCATCTCTGTTACAGCTCTTTCAATTGGCATAGGCCACTTCGGAAGGTTCCCTTGTGAGATCCGAACGAGACAATTGTGTTCGCATTGGATATGTTATAACTAGACGAATCCCGAAGTTATACGTGTCACCGGGCGGGATATCGTGAATTACAACATATTCAACGAACTTAAAAATGTTCGTTACTGAATTCTCTATTCTGTGTGTCTATCTGTCCGTCTGTCTGTTATTTGCAATTTTTTCAATTTTGTACACTGCATTAGATAGAGCATCAAAAACTATTAGACAAAATGATTAAATTTTTCGCGTCAATCTAACCGTTCGCAAGATAGTGGCCAAAAGATGACCGATTTACAGAAATTTAAGCAGCCATATCTCGGGAACCGTAAGTCATAGAGAGATCATATTGGTGTTGATCAATATCTAAAAGAATGGTAAACATTTTGGTACCAAATAGTAACCGGTAATCACTGTCCAACTGGCCAGTGGTTTGGCCAATGGCCAGTTGGCCAGTGGCCACCAATTAATATCAGAACAAAAATGTTTAGCATTCTATTAGGGATTGATTACCACCAATATCATATCTCTATGGCTTACCGTTCCCGTGATATTGGCCAAAAACATGGCCAATTTCTAGATATTTAAAAAAGCCATAGCTAGGAAATTACCTGCTAGAATAGTTTGAACCGAGTCATTTGTTCGGAAACGATTGGGTAAATGGAAAACTCGGTGAACATGGCAAGGGGGGTTAAGTAGCACATCGTTTGAAATCTGTTGTAAAATGAAGGAAAATGGAGCAAGTCTCGACTCTCTACGACAACCCTGTGCAAAATGGCGGCGGGTCAAAATGAAAACAAAAACTTAATTGAAAAGTCCACGGCCACCCGTATAAATCGAAAATGGTGAGACAAATGTAAAAACAAGAAAGGACGTGTGGCATTACGAGATCGAGCTAAAGAGAATTTCACAGTAAATATCAAGCTCAAGCTCGAATTAGTGAGAAACTTGACTAGTGTGATCCTCATTGAGATTAGCGAACGCGAGCTCCATTGAGGATAGAGAGCATGAGCCCGAGTGAGTCACGGTTGCAAAATTACCAATTTTACTTCTTTCTTTCTTTCTTTCTTTCTTTTCTTTTCTTTTCTTTTTTTTCCTACTCCAATGCGTAAGGTTTATGAACAGCAGAAGTGCTTGCTAGAAAGACCTTAATTAGCATTGCTTGAATTATCCATAGACTAGGAACTGCTTACAAGTAAACCTTACGTTTGGGTGAATCGAGTTGCTGACTGAGACACATATGAAAAAGTAGTACTAAATGTGATTAGTATTTCAGTGAAGTTTTAGGTGCGAAGCTCCAGGGGTTTAGGAGATACAGCTACCAGAACATCACATGGAAGTACAGAATAGTCTTCATACAGTTGGAGGTAAAAGCTCTGTAAGACCTCTTGTAACGACAAAAGGTGCATAACAAATATATGGGTACATATTAGGACTAGGGGGAAGTCATATAGTAAGGGTATACCTGACGGCGGCCATCTTGAAATCCGCCATTTTGAATTAGTGTTAAGTTTTTAAAATAGGAATAGGGTCATGTGATACATGATTTAAGACTCAAATTTAATCAGAAGAACAATGGTGACGTTAATTTTGATTTACGCGCAATTGGTAAAAAGTTACAGGGAAATTAAATATTGTTGCTGCATATGTATTAGTCCTTTACCCCACCTTGTAAATTTTGTTTTAATGATAATAATTAAATAAAAAGCAGATGGATAAATATTAGGTCTATGGTAAGAGTTGCCTTGATGGCGGCCATGTTCAAATCAGCCATTTTGAATCAGACAAAAGTTTTAAACAAAACGCATAACAGTGACACCTTATTAATAGCAAATTTTACCATAAATCCAACGGTATAACCATTTTTGCTTTATCATTAACCAGCATTTGTTATCGCATAAACAAATTGCTAATTTAAATAAAAATGACCAAAGTGGAACTGAGTCATAATTGAACTTGGGTCTTTGGTGTTTTCCAGAAAAGTCCTCAATTAGTACAATCAATATGTAGTTCAGAAAAGAGTGCATGACTTGCACAAATGCTCTGCTCACAGTGAGCACACCTGACACAGGCAATCGAGTTACACTTGACACATTTGTGGTTAACAATTCCGTCAAAGCAGTAGTCGTAAGAAGCGATCCATTTAACTTTGTGCTGGTTAATGATAAAGCAAAAATTGTTAAAAATGGTTATGGTAAAATTTGCTATTAATAAGGTCTCACTGTTATGCGTTTAAAACTTTTGTCTGATTCAAAATGGCGGATTTGAACATGGCCGCCATCAAGGCAACTCTTACCATAGACCTAATATTTATCCATCTGCTTTTTATTTAATTATTATCATTAAAACAAAATTTACAAGGTGGGGTAAAGAACTAATACATATGCTGCAACAATATTTAATTTCCCTGTAACTTTTTACCAATTGCGCGTAAATCAAAATTAACGTCACCATTGTTCTTCTGATTAAATTTGAGTCTTAAATCATGTATCACATGACCCTATTCCTATTTTAAAAACTTAACCTTAATTCAAAATGGCGGATTTCAAGATGGCCGCCGTCAGATATACCCTTACTATATGACTTCCCCCTAGTCCTAATATGTACCCATATATTTGTTATGCACCTTTTGTCGTTACAAGAGGTCTTACAGAGCTTTTACCTCCAACTGTATGAAGACTATTCTGTACTTCCATGTGATGTTCTGGTAGCTGTATCTCCTAAACCCCTGGAGCTTCGCACCTAAAACTTCACTGAAATACTAATCACATTTAGTACTACTTTTTCATGTGTGTCTCAGTCAGCAACTCGATTCACCCAAACGTAAGGTTTACTTGTTAGATATCTAATGCAACTTACGTTCGCATTTTAACAATTCAGGTTGTAATTAAAACCTTGAATACTGAGCAGATGAGCACGCAGAATGTTTTGTTGGGGTGTATTTCTAATACGCAATTAATTCTTCGTAAACAAATACAACTCTATAGTATCTGAAGCGGCTTGAGTTGGATTGAATGAAAACGTGAACATGTATTCGAACTGCGCAATGTATTGTTAATTATCATGAACTGGAACAATTAGAAAAAAATGGAAGCGCGACTGATGAGCACCAAACATCAAAATTTCACAAGGCATGGTCAAAGCTCACACCTCAAAGACCAGAAAAAAAGATTGCCCCATCAACTAACCGTTGTCTTGTCCAAGTCAGTTGTTTCTTTTCATTGTGAAATTTCCTACAAGTTAATCAGAATGTTGAAAATTTCCTACATTTTAAATTTATTTAGTATGTACTGATCAGTCAGAACATTATGACTACCAACCTACTATCGATATAATTTCCGTCCAGGCGATATCTGTGTCACCTGCCGACGAATGCCTGCTAGTCAGTCACGCGTACGGTGCATGTAGTATCAGTGAGAGTGCTGGTCGTGTGTAGAATGGGGAAGGCCCGCGATCTGAGTTTGACCGAGGGCAGGTTGTAATGACCCGCATACTCGGCAGGAGAATTTCGGAAACTGCAGGACTTGTCGGATGTTCGAGGAGTGCTGTGGTGAGTGTCTTCAACAAGTCGCGAAACCAAGGGAAAACGACGTCCAAACGTCGAGGGGTTGGGCGCCCCCACCTCATTACAGATGTCGGACGTCATAGGCTGGGCAGACTGGTAAAACAAGACAGGCAGCAAACTGTGGCAGAACTAACATCATACTTTATTACTGGGCAAAGTACAAGTGCGTTTGAACACACAGTGCACCGAATACCCCTAACGATGGGCCTCCGAAGCCCATGTCCCATCTATGTGCAAATGTTAACACCACGACATCGGCAACTACGACTGAAATGAACACATGACCATCGTCATTAAACCTTGGCACAGTGGCAGAGCGTTGCATTGTCTGATGAATCCCGATACCTTCTTCATCATGACGATGGGAGGGTGCGAATTCGTCGTGTTTCAAGAGAACAGTTCTTTGACACCTGTACTGCGGGACGGAGACAAGCTGGCGGTGGCTTAATTATGCTCCGGAAAACATTCACGTGAGCATCTATGTGTCTAGTGAAGCTCGAGCAAGGCACCATGACGGCCAAGGCGTATCACACACTGCTTGCAGACGACGACCATGTTTCCCAACGGTAGTGGCATTTTTCGAAAAGATAATGCACCATATCACAAGGCCAGGATTGTGATGGAGTGGTTCGAGGAACACAGGGACAAGTTCCAAGTGATGTGCTGGCCGCCCAACTTGCCTGATCTGAACCTAATCGAACACAAATGGGATGTGATTGAACATGACTTCAGAGCGCATCGCCCCTCTTCCCGGAATTTACGGGAATTAGATGACCTGTGTGCAAGGGCGCCGATCCTGGGGGGCCGAGGGGGCCCGGGCACCTCCAAAGCTCATGTGAGCCCCCGCATTGTATTTATGAATATACAATATTTGGCATAATTTGAATACAATTTGTCTTAAAATCCTCATATATATGCCTTCTGCATCTGAATGCCCCCCCCACATTTACAGAAAAATCGGCGCCCTTGCCTATGTGTACCAATCAACTCTCTCCAGTGACCTTTCAAGGATCATTGCCAAGACGCGTCGCCATTGTTATCCGTGCCAAAGTTGGACACACTGACAATAAGGTAGGTAGTCATAATATTCTGGCTGATGTGTGCGTATATTTTAACTCGTATATTTTGTCTCGACTCGAATTTCGAGACGTCTCGACTCGAATTTCGAGACGTCTCGACTCGAATTCGAGTCGAGTCGAGACAGAGACTGTCGAGTCGAGACACGAGTCGAGACAGAAACATATTTTCGAGTCGAGACACGAGTCGAGTCAACATTTTCTCGAGACGAGTCGAGACAGGCTTAAATCTCGACTCGACTCGACTCGAATGCATCCCTAACGATCATGGGTATAACCAGATTTAGGTTTGGTGGGGTCCTAAGCCATTGAAGGTAATGGGACTCTTTATGTATCCAGATGAACGTAGACACCCTATATACAGAAATGAAGAAACTAGTGATGTTTTAGGAAGCAGGCTAGTAGAAGAGGCCCCATTACTTATATCATAAGAATCTACACAACACGAAGCACTGTTGCTATATGTAGATTTTATTTATTGTTTTCCGTATATTTTGGAAAGGTATATCCAGGTTTCTCGTTTAATTTTTGGGGCCCCCAAGAGTGGGGCCCTAAGCTATAGCTTGTTTAACTTATACGTAAATCCGACACTGATTTCAAGGTATGTTGATTACTTTTTTCAAGCTCTTAGCGTTATAAGAAATAACCACAACTCCATCTAGGCCACACACAACCAACCACACCACAACGAGTGTAACTTACAACACACACCTATCGAGACTCCCTAAATCTATACCTGCAATTACCAGGTACACATACAATCTCACTGCTGGCTAGATTTAACGTATGTTAAACTATATAATTTCATTTCTGTTCCCTGGACAAAATGAGAAATTATGCTAGGTGCAGTGGCAGTTCTTTGAGGAAGCCACATCAGTAAAAGCTTAAATTTTATCTCCACAAGTTTAAGAGAAGAAAGATTCATCATACAGCGTCAGAAAGCTGTACAGAAAACTTAGTATATTAGGTAAGCTTTCTTCCGTTAGGTTGTAGCATCATCATCATCATCATAAATAGTCTGCCAGTATTGGCAGATCATTTGCCACAACTGAGAAGCTTCTATGGTTCACGCCTTCCATTAACCTCTTCGTCTTCACATACGATTTTTCTGTGTTGATATCATTCATCAATAGTAGCTCCCTCTGCCCTTTCCCTCTCTTTCCTGCCACCATACCCTCTAGCACATCCTTCATGATACAGTTCCTTCTTAGCCAATATTCGAACCATTTTCTCTTCCTCTTCTTAATAATTTCTAAAATTGTTCTTTTCTCTCCTATTCTAACACCTCATTCGTTTTCTGCTTGGCCCCAACGAATTCTCTTTACATCCTCCTTCCAATCGTATTTCATCATTTTTGTGTAATGTCCATGTTTTTGCCCCAGATAGTACAATAATCCACACGAAGCATTTTATGAGTCTTTTTCTCAACTCTTTATTCAAGGTCAAACAAAATAGTATTTTCTTCCTCCTAAAGGCTTCTTTCGCCATTCCTATCCTTGCTTTATGTGACGTTCACACTTCATATCATAACTATTAATACTACCGAGGTATCGATAACTAGTCACCTGTTCTATCTTCTCCCCTCCTGTTTCTATATTTGATACCGTTCACTTCGTTCCAATCCATGGTTTTTGTCTTTATTTTCATCCGATATTCTTCACAGTCTGTCCTCAAGTTTTCTAACATATTTTTGATTTTCTCTTCAGCTTTCGCAACAAGCGCCATATCATCTGGAAACCGTATACACCTAACCATTCTACCTCCTACTGAAACGCGGTCTTAATTGTTTAGGTTCTTTTTCACTGTCTCTTCTAGATAGATATTAAATATTGTTGGCGAGAGACAGCATCCCTTTCGAACTCTCCTTCCAATTGCATTCTCCACTGTGATTTCCACTACTGTATTCTAACACTTACTTCTTCGTTCATATCTAAGTTTCTTATGAGTCTTCGATTTTTTCATTTCAACCCAACCTTCTTGAGAACTTCCAACAACAATTCCCAATTCATCCGATCAAAAGTCTTTTCTAGATCAATAAATATCACATACATCTCTTTTCCTTTTCCTCTAAACCTTTCACAGATGACCCTTAATAATCCAATTTACTCTCTTGTGCCCTTACCTCTCCTGAACACGAACTTTTTCATTTGCTCTTTCGTACAATCTTTTATTAAGAATTTGAAGTAAAATTTTTCTGCATGAGATATGAGACTATAATCCTCACATCTCCCTGGGTTCGATTTCTTAGCCATCGATATCATGATCGTAGTCAGGAGGTCTTTTGGCCACTGTCCTATTTCCTATATTTTATTTCACATTTGGAAATAGCAGAAACTCATTTTAATAAAATACAAATTCTTCTCTAGTATACCTAAGGTATAAGATACATGAACAAAATGATGACTAGGTGTTGAGATATATTGTTGTACTTAATTTTTGCTCTGCGAAATAAAATTACTACACTGTTTCCAAGAAAAGACATTCAACAAAACCAAACAAGAGAATGAGAATGAAATTATTGTTATATCGTTTCCAATCAACATTTTCATATGAAATAAACAAAATTTGAGCAAATCTATACTTAAATGAACGCTTGTTTCTGAGTGAAGATGGCGATTTACTTTAGAGTTTGGATAGTGTGTATGAATTTATTATGTACTTGAGTATATTAAGATGACGATCATTTTAAAAGCGAAGGACTAAAATGAAAACCCAGTAGGAGTTAAAGAAATGTATATCTACTCAAACCAATTGAATATTAAATTATCTTCAAATAAATGCTATATGCATTGGATCAGTACCAATTGTAAAATATGGTGCTCTCAAACATTGAAATAGGTATTAAAAACAATGAGAACAATTGAAACTGGAGATATCTATATCTACCTCAGTTATACATATAATTTACGGTAGAAGGATTAGCTAATAAGTATACTCAGGCGAAAATTGAAAATATACCTAACAATATTTTAACATTATATCTCAAACTTAGGCAGAAACTTCAGCTAATTTTTCGTTTATATTTTGCCAAAATTTCATTGGGTATACTTGTTTGTGAATGCTTTGGTGTTGAAAGAATTTTTAGTGGGTTAGATCAACTATTAAGAAGGTGTGTGTCAGATGCTATATTGTACAGCCGAAAAAGATATGGGGGCCTGGGGATGCCTAGGATAGACAATATATTACTATTGATCTTGAAAACTGGAATCAAGCAGAGGAATAATGTAGATCCAGTAGTAAAATATTTATTTTTCAGTAATGAAGTTAATGTATTATTGCAAAGAAAGTAAAAAAAAAAAATATTCTTTGAAGTGGGCAGTTCGTTTTAAGAAAATTGGAGAAATAAAGATTAAAATAAATCAAAATAAATATAAATAATGGACAGAGCTGTCCTTTCAAGAAAAAGAAGTATAGTATTTTTTATAATTATAGGATCTCTAATGAAGTACAATATTATGACAAGCTTGTATCGTAATTTACATTCATTGATTTTCTGAACATGAAGTGCAACAGCCACGAAGTTACCTTAGAGCAAGCTTTAAAAAAAAAGAAAGAAAGAAAGAAAAGAAAAGAAAAGAAAAGAAAAGAAAAAAGAAAGAAAAGAAAAAAGATATAATGTGTTAGGCGATGTAGGATTAAAAATGAGACTTTAACTCATGTACTTTACGAATGCAATGAAAATAAAGCTAAAATTATCAGGGGACACAATGGGATAATTTGAAACTAGAACTTCAACTTAAGACATTTAGTACAGACCCAGAAATAGAACTTACGACGGAAGAAATACTTAAATCGCATTTGGTTGTGAAACAGAATAAACAAACTATGATCATTGATGTATCGGTAAGATTTGAACAATTTGATAGCTACAGAAGACAAAAAGAAAAATGAGTACAATAAACTTAAGCCTATAATAAATAATAAATTAGAAACGAAGAAAACTAGCAGTTTGTCAGTTATTTTGGGAGCCAGGGGGGCTCTAATACCCAAAAGAAAGACTATTTTAAAAAACTATTAAAAACAAAAGCCTGTACAGAATATAATTAATGATTACAGTGCGTAATAGTATAGAGCTAGCTAATGCTCTTATGGATTATAAATAATACCTTTTATTTAATAACTAACCTTTGGCAAGATGGGGCTCCGCCCCTAGACCCCCGTATCTGCTTTCGCATTTCTTATCTATAAGCCTTTGCATCAACAGTGAATTTCGTGAATTTGCTCTTCATATTTCCTGAATCTCCCCATCGGGGGCTTCGCCCCCACACACTGTCTTTGTCGGCCAACGGCCTCGCACCTTTTGAACACACAATTCTATCATTTCTTTTCCTATTTCAACTATCTAAAAGATAATATAGATAATATTTTGTATCCTAAAAAAACGTCCATTTAAATAGCATGGGAATTTCTTCATCCTTAACAAATTAAAAATATTCGCTTTTGGCAATTTTCCTGTCGGTTAGTCCTGGAAGACTACAATCAAGCCAAATTTCATCATTCTAATACTGCCGGAAGTGCCTAAACATTTTGGGGTGTAGAAGATGTCCCATACAAATAACATTGGAAAGAGTTTTCAGTTCCCCATAAAACCACTCTACGGTTGGAAATTTTTATTTCTGATTATTCCCTTAGGTAACGCTAACTAAAACATACAGTCATCCCGAATTTCCAGTTTTTATTCTAACTCTAAGTACCTAAAACATGAGGTTATAGGTCCAAAAAAAGGCCCATTTAAATGACATGGGGAAATTCTTCATTCCCTCTTTAGACCTTCTAAAAATTAAAAATATTCACTTTTGGCAATTTTCCTGTGGGTTTGTCCCGTTAAGCTACAATCATGCCAAATGTAATTATTGTAGCCCTACAGGAAGTGCTCAATAATTTGGGGGTTTAAAAGGTGTTTCGTATAAATAACATGGGAAAGATTTTTCAGCTCCCTATAAAACCACTCTAAAGTTGGATTTTTTTTTATTTGTACTGATTTACTTAGGTAGTACTAACGAAAACGTACAAGCATATCGACTTTCAAATTTTTATTCCAATTCTAAGTACCTAAAACATGAGATTATAGGTAAAAAAAAAAAGGCCCATTTAAATGACATGCGGAAATAATTAATCCCCTCTTTAGACCCCCCAAAATTAAAAATATTCACTTTTGGCAATTTTCCTGTGGGTTTGTCCCGAAAAGCTACAATCATGTCAAATTTAACTAATGTAGCCTACAGGAAGTGCCCAATAATTTATATCAGCTCATGTAGTTTTATATAGTTAGGATATTTCAAGAACAATTTTAGATAACAGCACAAATTTTAACAATTGTACCTGTTGAAGTTGTGAAGTAGTTGTGAAGTAGTTAAGAAGTAATTAGGTATTAAACGTGTTAATTTTTAAAAATGTGCATATGATATAAAATATATAGAATTAATTTTAAATTCTTAATAGTGTTCATTACATACTTATTGTATTGATGCAAAAAATATATAATGCTTGTTAAAAGCTGTCATAATTGACTAGATTAATTTAGGATTTTGGTGACAATTTTGAATAGAATATCAGTCTATGATAAAATTGACGCAAAATGAGACAGGTAGGATATTCGATCAGGGACGAATTAAATATACATAATATTATTATCGTTCACATTTATAAAATATATTAAAAAGTTTTTAATCTTGTTCCTAACAAAATCATAATCATATAAAGGAAAGAATCTTACGTAGAAGTCAAAATTGAAGTTTATTTCTGTTTTACAAAAATGCAAATGTTGTTTTAAATGTGGTCTTGTCTTCTCTGAGAGCCCTGTGAGGGCAAATACTATTTTATTTACCTAACGCACCTATGTGGGCCACTAATCTGTTAAAGCATTACAATGTGGACAGTTTCTTTCACCTGTTAATGTATAAAAGAAAGGTAGAAACTACGTTGCTGAAATGAAGGGATATAGATTGAGGATTAAAACTGAGAATCCCACTAAAGAAAAAGTAATGTTAAATAATAGGGGAAGATGAAGAAATGGAACTAAGACCAAAAGCACTGGGGGCCCGTCTTTAGATTGAATACTAAGAAACGTCATTTAAATATTAAATGGCACCCAATACTTCTAGGTTGTCTCATTTCTTCATTTTAACTCTCACACACACACAAAGAAAATCATTTCTAATGACTAAAAACGCCACTTAAAAGTCCCAAAAACACTGAATGAGTCTGCCATCTATTAAAGAAATGCTTAGTTAACTGACGTTGCCTAAGCATATACACAATCTAAATACATTTGTAAGAATTTAATTAATTTTACAGGATAAACTAGAGCGAAATTTACGTGTATTGTCGTTAATTGGGTTCAAAAATTTATACAAAATTTCAGACTTCTAATTAGTATGGAAGTGCTTAAAATTACAAGTTACAAAATTTGATTCTAACAAGCAAACAAACAGAAAAATAACCTAGTAAAAGCATTGCAAAAGCCGATTGCCCGTAAGTTCGTGCACTAAGTCAGCAGTGGCTAATACAATTACATTATGAAAGGATGGGGTATAATAATACAGTTAGTGCATTATCCAATCTGATCGTGTAAAATACTTACACATTGTATCTGTACGTTATAATACAGTAAAGTAGACATTTTAAATTTAAAATCAGGACTTTCAAACTATATCGGCTGCCTCATATTTTGTTCTTTGCTTCCTATATTTGCTGAATAGAGGTCCATATAACCGTGGGGTGAATATAAATTTATATAGAGCATAACTAAAAACAAAATGATTATTGGTTTTCTATTGCAATAACTGCACTACGCTAAGATTGAGATAGTTCTGTCAATTTTTTTTTTTTTTTTTGCATATAATAATTTCAAATTCATTATTTGAATCTTAGTACATAAATGATTATTCTAACAATTCTTTTACATTTATTGCAATACACTTGTCAAACTACATATTAATCGGGTGATTATTTTGATTGGATGTTGGGCTATTCGAATTATGACATTGCTGCTTTAACAGTAGACAGAAAAGAACAATGTTTCCTTTAAAAAATTTAAATATTTTAGGAAGAAGAGAAGTTCTTTTCCAATATGTTAGGCCATTTTAAAAGTTTATAAGTCAAATATTTATTATACATAGATAAACTCCACACCAGAATCTTTATTTAATTTTATAGTCAGTTTGTACAAAAGCTTGTTATGTTGAACAATAAGTAAGTATGAAGAATTAACATTAATGGCAAGTTAATCTAAAGAAGCGGAGAGCAAACAATATTATACTACTGTATTATACTAGGATATACTACGATCTACTACTACATTGTATCATAAAGTTTTATATTCCAAAATAATAAGTTTGAAATCATTTAAAGAGTAACCATCGAAATAATTTATATTACGCCTTAGTTCAGCTGCATAAGAATAAAAGCACTATTTTATTGCAAATTTAGCAATTTGTAAGAAGCTAACATAACCTAAGAAGCTAACATAACATAACCTAAGTAAAAATAACCTAAGAAATACAAGAAACATTCTTAAGCCTATTAGTTAAGTATAATTATATATGAATATTTTAATTTAATTGATTATAGTGTTTCATATGAGCTAAAGTATTAAAAGGACTAGGAATGAAACTTCCTTCCTAGAATCATGCTACAAGGTCCCTAATATCAATCAGCATGTTAACATCCTTCTAAAAACTAATTCATCAACTTAGTTTTATTTCTGTTTGCAGGCAATTATTATTATTAGTAGTAGTATTAGTATTACTACTACTAATAATAATAACGAAACTAATAAGTAAAACCAAAACATGAAACAAAAAGACTTTCAGGAATGAACTTTTCTGTATCAGTGTGATATATAACTAATAAATTTATAGATAAAAGGCTTAAATACTATTATTGATTTAGTAGTAAGACATCGGAAACCAATAAGCCATAAATGGAACTATTTTTATGGAATAATTATTGAGGATCAATTAATTAAAATTATTATTGCTAAATGTTGTTTAAAGATCCTTATGATTTTTTATCTTTTTTAAATCTCAAACATAATTTGCACGTTATCTAAAAAGTATAGTTTCATCATGTGCTTACTAAATGTATCCAGGATCCAAAGCTATACTCGGAAAGAATATATGTATAATTGAACTGCTTACTGCAGAAAGCAAACATGTCCACATTCCGTAATGTTAGCCGGAGAGGCAAAAAAACTGAAGAAGCCTGTCTTTACGATATTTCCACAATAACGTGAAAATTGAAGGCTCATAATGCCATTGTTCTTGGGCGGACAAGTGTCATTTCGGTGCTAAACGATTCATTGACCTATTACAAACCATTATCATCACAAAAAGGAAATGTGTAAATGTTGGACATGTTTGCTTTCTGCAGTAAGCGGTTCAATTGTTAGAGAGTTTTGAAAATGGCTTGAAATAATATTTTATCAAATGTGAACTGCTAATAAGCAGAGTCTATTTTAATATATCTCTTTGGTATTGCCTTGAAAGGAACTATAATATATACTCAATCGTGTAATATTGATAATGGTAATTATATGTTTCGTGGGTTTCAAAAGTACAGATATATACAATTTTAAAAATAAATTTATATTACAACAAATGGGTAAGTGGATTAAGGAGTAAGTTCATTATATAAGTACTGCAATAATCGTATTATTTTCTTTGTGTGTTTATCTAGGTATATTTTCATAATTATGAAATCACATCATTTGTAAATACATGCACCTTTTTATTGATATTATTAGTTCTTTGGTTTCAAAATTTGTTTTCCTTTCTTTCTACTTCATAGCCAATATTACACGCAACAACCGAAATCGGACGCAGAACACATGATAAGTTTTATGCACTTATATTTGATTCGCAAAGGGCGAAGTGAACGCATTTTTTACTACAAAGAAACGTTGTGTAAACTCAAGGTAGTATGACTTGTAACACTACAAGGACACGAAAAATACATTAAGATTACCCGTGAAACTTTACAAGTCTCAATCAATACTTTTTTTTTTTAATATATTGATATTGAATTAGCCAGATAGGAACAGAGCCCTAGTTAGGGGGAGCAAGCGGGGCGGTGACCCGGGCGCTCATAGCAAGAGGGCGCCAAACAAGCAAGAAAAGAGGAAAGGTATTGGAAATGAGTCAACGACGCGTCGTCTCGAAATAGTATTGGCGCCCTATTAAATCAATATTGTTGTCTGTAAAGAAATAGATTTGTTAAAAATTTTCTTGCTCGCTTTGCTCGCAATCCAAACGTTTCAATAAGAGTCACAGTAAGTTACTCTGAACTTATTACTTGAAGAAAGTTACCTATTATACAGTATATGATTTGTTAACGGGGTTGTGATATACAAGATGCCGAGTAATGACTTATAATGCACTAAGACATTCTTTTATTTTGTGATATTAAAAATTAAAGTATTTTTTTTTTAATCTCGAGGGTAAACCAAACAATAAACAAATAAAAGTAAAATATTTTAAATAAAGTATTGAAAAACATCCTTGTAAAAATAGTAAAAGTTAAAAGCAAATATTATAAACACGGAAAACTTTCATAAGGGAAAATAAACAATCCTATTTTCTCAAATCCGAAATAAAAAATTAAAGTATGGAAAATAAATATATATACTCTAGAAATCTTACAAAAATCATCACATTACAATCACAACTCAACCACAACGCATTCGCACATCGTTTACAGTGGCGTTCTACAATCTTAGCGTTAGTGGTGTGCAGACTCAACTGTCAATTGACTGTGCCTAATCATGGACTTCAGCCAAGTGTAAGTACGCAACCATGAACTCTGTTATTATAATGAAATATGCATATGGCAGTCTTAACATAAGGACAAGAATATGTAACCTTGTGTAAATCAAAATATTATTTATTATCTTCTCCATACTCTCATTTACTTTAAATTTTATTCATTTCTCTCTCAACATTTTGCAATAAAGTCACATTTTGTACTATTCTTCTATAAATCTATTTGTCTCTTCTCAAACACTATACTACCTGCCCTATGTCAATCAATCATGTTTTTAATACGTCTTAGTACGCAGAAGTGTTTTCAAAATCAGAAACATTCAAAGTCTAAATACGTGTTCGGCGTTTCGATGGTCATGAGTTTGCTTAGTTTTTTTTTTTTTTTTTTTTTTGTGTATTCTTCTTTGTCTTTATGTTATTGACTAAAATTCCAATAAGTTGAGAGATGAGCTTATTGAAAAGTCTTTAGTTAAATGTTAGGTGAACTTTTGGATTAAATTCATTTCATACATAATTATTGAACTGTTTGCTGCCCAACACATGTGTGGGTGATAACCATGAGACATTTTCGTAGCAATGCTGAAGAATCCAATCATTCGTATTCAACAGATAGGTTAGTTATGTCAGGTACTGTAGGCTTCACCGCCAATCATTACTCCCAGCATTCCAGTTTAAGCTATACTTACAAGTAACTCCTACTTCCTCCACAGTACTTTTTTTATGTTAAATGTGTCCTTCGATATGGCAACAGTTTCAAGCTCTCTCAGGTACAAAGTGCTAGGAGTTGCTCCCTCCCATTGCCTTTTATTATTATTATTGTTATTATTTAGAATACATTGGATAAACAAATTAGAGACAAATCCGCGTTCTGTATTTGATCTTCCCTTCCCATCACGTTCCTTGCTTGCTTTGTGACATTCTTCTTTTTATGTATTTTAAAAAAAATTAACTTGTTAAACGTGATAAAATTTGTCCTTTTGTATAAGTCTTGTTTGAGTCAACATTAACAACAATGAAATGATAACTTAGATTAAGTTTAACAACTCTTTCCGTGGTTTTATGAGAGCGATGACAGGGTTATAGTCTTTGCAAGCAGAAGCAGGATGAGGGAAGTGCTGCGTATGTACTACAACTATTGCGCTCCCATGATTTCAAATAGGCTGTGATTAATTTTCTTTCATCAGCGGCTTCTCTTGTTCTTTTACACAAACATATTTATTATTATTATTATTATTATTATTATTATTATTATTATTATTATTATTATTATTATTATCAAGAAATTACAGACTCTCAGTCCAATTACAGTCTCCAAGAATAGTACAAAAATAGCAAAACAAACAGGCATATAATAATATTAAGATCAAACATACACTAAAGTAACATAATAATACATATTTAAAAAAAAAACATTACTGAAATTAAAATCAAATTATAAAAGACAAAACCATGCACGGACAATGATAATATAAAATCAATAAGAACCAGTGTAATTAAAACATGCAAAAAAAAAAAAAAAGTGTATGGTAAATGGTAAGTTTAGGTTATAAACTTCCTTTGGAGAGGTGGAAAAACAGGAGTAAAAACATCAATAATATGTAACTGTAGTTGTTGGCATTTGACAAACATTTATACTGTATATCGAAGCGGCACTGATAATAGGGTTATATTTGAAAATTTTAAAATTTTTTATTGACCTGTGAGAGACACCAAAACAGCCTCAATTGAATGGTAATTTGCCAGTCAACATTATGAAGTAATATCGAAAAAAATTCTTTGTTTAGATAGTTTAAGTAGACCAAGAAGGTGCCTAATTTCATCCTGAGTTTTCTCTGATGAAAATTTGAATTTCCATCTTAACCATGATAGAAATAAATTTTGAATTACTTCGATATCTTTTTGAAAGTACTGGGCTCTTTTATTCCAAATAATAATACAATATTTAAGATGACTTCTTACGTTAGCATAGTATAGAACTAAGCAGATTTTCAAAGAGGAAAAATCTTTAGAATTCCATTTTATGATTCCTATGTTTCTTCTAGCTTTAGAAACTGTGCATTCCAGGTATTATTATTATTATTATTATTATTATTATTATTATTATTATTATTATTATTATTATTATTATTATTATTATTATTATTATTATTATTATTATGAAAATAAGTGTCACCATTGGGAGAACACAAATAATAGATACAGTATTCTAATTAACTGTATATTTTTAAGTATACAGTAATAAGTAAATAAATCGTATTTTCTAGCAGAATAAAAATCCCCAATAATCGATTGGCAAGAAACGAGCGTACTTTTTTTTTTTTTTTAGCACCATAAAAGTTCGTTTATCATATTCTCAAACATTATGTATACAAATGTAACAACAAACCAGGGGCACACCCTTGGGGGATCCACCGGGTACGGACCACCCCCCAAAACTTCCTAACTCAATATAGATTTGTACACTTTTTAATAAAACTATACCTGTCTAACAAGGAAATGATTGATGTAGCATGAACATTTGATTTTACACTTCATCTCTTATAAAAATAACTTAGCTCTATATTTTTTTCTGATAGTATAGGTGGAAATATTTTACAATTAGTTATTGAGTACAGAAAAATACCCGTTCAATACTACATAGACGTAGTGGCTTGTAGTATTGGACCCCGTCCTCCAACAAGTGATGAAAATTTTCCGATTCATAAAAACATACTCCAACTAGCAGCGTTCACCCCGCTTCGCTGGGGTCACCCCGGAACGCAATAAACTTTGTTACTTAGATAATTTTTACTTTTTCGCTTTCAAGTGATATGATAAAAACCATAGAAGATTGGAGTAAATGTTAACATTATATCGCCTGTCATTTATGTTAACCCGCCGAGTGACACGGTCATGTGGGTTGCATATAAATACGGTTAGATTTAGCTAACAAAGGATTTGTACGTTATGGACACTTGAATGGTCAATTATCTCAAGACACTGGTAATTGAAAATTAAAGTGATATGATAAAAACCATCTAGGGTCCAAATCTTAATAACCCCCCAAAAATGAAAGAAATTGGTTCAGCCGTATTAGCGTGATGAGCTAACAAAGGATTTGTACGTTCTCTTTTATATATATAGATTATTGCTACATTGTTGTTTAGCCGTGATGTGAGGTGGAAAATTTTCTATATTTTTCCGGAAAATTTTCCGTTCTTAACAAATATCAGTGATCAAGTAACAATCTCACACAATTCATAAAATTGATTGAATTCAAGTATAGAAATGTTAAAAAGTGAAAGATCGTTTAAAGAATCTGAAAATTTTCATGGCTCAGACAATTTTCAGTACTATGTAGGGACAAGTGAAACAATTTCTCATGAATCGAAAACTTGTCTATCCTGTACAGTCATGAAAATTTTCCGCAAAATTTTGAAACGGAAAATTTTCCGATTCATAAAAACATACTCCAATTATTCCTACATCGTTGTTTAGCCGTGATGTGAGGTGGAAAATTTGCTTCTGTATTTTTCAGGAAAATTTTCCGTTAACAAATATCAGTAATGAAGTAACAGTTCCTCAGTATTCATAAAATTGATTGAAATCATGTATAGAAATCTTAAAATGCGAAAGATCGTTTAAAGAACCTGAAAATTTTCATGGCTCAGACAATTTTCAGTACTATGTAGGAACAAGTGAAACAATTTCTCATGAACTGAAATATTTTCTCTTATATGGAAAAATTGAAGAACGTTTTATGAGTCGGAAAATTTTCATCATTTTGAAGCAAGAAGTAAAACAACTATTTTGTGAATCGGAAAGTTTTATTGCTCTGTAGAAACAAGTCAGAGGAATTTTCATAGATCGGAAAATTTTCATCACGATCTAGAAACAAGTGAAAAAACTTTTCATAATCAGGTGAATTTTGGATATTATGTATAGTGATATTTGGTGGAAAATTTTCCACTATATTTGACTGCACATTCAGCTATAAAATTCAATTCCTGTAGAGGAAAGTTAGGCAGCAACAAATTATCATTTTTCAATTAGCTTTCGGAAACCAGAAAATTTTCTATTTCAAGTTAGGAAGTAAAAATATACAGTGTTTCTCTCTCTCTCTCTCTCTCTCTGTGTGTGTGTGTGTGTGTGTGTGTGTGTGCGTGTGTGTGTGTGTGTAAACTTCAGGGAACATAGAGAACAAATATCCCATTCCAATATTTAAAATGTAACAAGAAATTGAAAAGAAACCTTCGTGAATTTATCAATTTCAGAAACAGAAAATTCTACTATTTCTTCACATGTAGGCCTGCCTATGTAATGAAATAACTACATAAATTTCCTTATGAAGATTATTTTTGTAACAGAAAAAAAGAAAAAATGATTTTATTGTGTTTAACACTCGTAAATCATAATTTCAATATTGGAATTTTGTAGAATGAACATCTTAGAGCAGATATTTGTATTGTAAAACTACCATTATTATGTATAAAAATGTATTAGAAATAATGACGATTCGCTAGAAAAAATATATATATACGAGGATCATTCAATAAGTAAAGAGACAAAGTCTATATTTTTAACACTAATCTTTTTTTTTTTTTTTTTTTTGTTTCAGGGGTGTTAGCTGGCACTTTTGGGATATGCTCTGATCTGCTGTTTCGTAATTTTATGTCAACATAACTTCAAAAATATCAATTCATCATGGCAAGTCCTCTAGAAGGTTGCACCTTAGAAGAACAGCGCTCAGTCATTAGGTTTTTAGTCGCAGAAGGTGTAAAACCAAGTGAATTTTTTCCTCGAATGTTGAGACAGTACGGTAACAGTTGTATGAACCGTTCGAATGTGTACAAGTGGGTTGATCGGTTTAAAAGTGGCCGAACAAGTGTAGGTGATGAATCCCGATGTGGACGTCCAGTGGAAGTTTCTGGTTCTTCGTTGGAATCGAGGATTGACAGACTTATTCGTGATAACAGAAGAATTACTGTTGAAATGATAGCTGAGGAAGTGCAAGTAAGTGTTGGAACTGTTCACAATGTCATTAGGAACATTTTAAAGTACAGAAAAACGTGTGCCAGATGGGTTCCCAGACAGCTTACTGACGCTCATAAAGAATCAAGGCTTTTCATTTGTCAAGCCTTAACGCAACGAAGTTTGATTGAAGGAGACGCTTTTTTTGAAAGAATAGTGACTTGCGACGGGGCCTGGATCCATCACTACGACCCTGAGACCAAAAGGCAGAGTATGGAGTGGAAACACACTAGCTCTCCAGTTCGCAAAAAATTCAAGGTTCAACCTTCCGCTGGTAAAGTGCTACTGACCATCTTTTGGGACTCACAAGGTCCAATCTATTGCGATTTCCTTGAAGATCAGCGAACTGTCAATAGCCTATACTATTCTGAGATGCTAGAACACAAAGTTAAACCAGCTATCAGGAACAAACGCCGTGGACTCTTGTCAAAAGGAGTCATTCTTCAGCACGATAACGCCCGCCCAGCTGACCCGAGATAAGCTTCAAGAATTGGGTTGGGAGGTCTTACCTCATCCTGCCTACAGCCCAGACCTCGCTCCATCTGATTTTTACCTGTTTGGACCACTCGAAGACGCCCTACGTGGAAAAAGATTTGCTAACAATGAGGAAGTTAAGGCAGCGGTGCAAAGGTGGCTTCGGGGTATATCGAAAGATTTCTTCGCCAGGGGAATTAGGAAGCTGCAAGAAAGATGGGACAAATGCGTAACTGTAAAGGGTGATTATATTGAAAAACAGCCTTAGTTTTGAAAGATTGAAATAAATCTTTATTGAGCTATAGCAATTTGTCTCTTTACTTATTGAATGCCCCTCGTATATATATATATATATATATATAAGAAATATGTTTTTTATTTTGTAAATTAAAATGAAATTACTTGTTGCTTTTAGAACGCAGCCCTAATAGTGCAGCTTTTTATGTTTCTATTATTATTTTATTGGAAGAACAACTAGACAAATCAGCTTCCTTATTAGTTATATTTCAATTTCTCTTCTGAATGAATATATGAATAAATAAATGTTTATTTCCAGAAAATGGTCAGTATTTGCTTTCATGAGTTACTGAAACTCAAATTTTGGATAGTCAAAAATTTACAGTAAGCACTTTATATTATATTTACTTATTTATAAATGTTGCAGTATGTAAATCTATAAAAGTAGTGTAGCTATGAGAAAACCGTCTTATGCGTATTAAACTGACGAAATCTAATATTGTAAGATCAAAGGTGGATTCTGAGGGAAGAACATTCAAGTGTTTGAAACATTCTTGAAATGAAGAATCGTTACATTTTTACTTCTTGAAACTGTTTAAGATAATATTTATTACCAATAAATTTTACGGCTAAACAACGATTTAGGAATAAGTGTAGTATGTTTTATGAAATGGAAAATATTCATGACTTCTAATAAATTGAAAGTTTAAATAATAGAATGGGATATGTGTATTCTACGAACTCGATGTATGTTCTCTGCACTTTCCATACACATACACACACACAAAGAGAGAAAGAGAGAGAGAGAGAGAGAGAGAGAGGAGTTGAATTGAGTTGATTTTGAGTTTACCTTTCAGCAGCAAGACTACATAAGACGGAACCAACTAATTAACGTGGAATCCGAACTACATGAGCTTCCGCTGGGAATCGAAGCCAGGTCTTACTTGCCAATGGCGCGTATGCAAACCGCTTAGCAACGAAGGAGCTCGCAGAGAAAGAGAGAGAGAGAGAGAGAGAGAAACACTGTGTAAAATTGTACTTCCCAACTTGAAATATTAGAAAACTTTCCGGTTCTCGAAAGCTAATTGGAAAATTATAATTTGTTGCTGACTAACTTTCCTCTACAGAAATTCAATTTTGTAGCTCTATGTGCAGTTAAATGTATTAGAAAATTTTCCACTTAACATCACTATACATAATATCCAAAATTGTCCGGATTATGAAAAGTTTTTTCCACTTGTTTCTACATCGTGATGAAAATTTTCCGATCTATGAAAATTCCTTTCACCTGTTTCTACTGAGCAATAAAACTTTCTGATTTATAAAAAGTTGTTTTACTTTTTGTTTCAAAATGATGAAAATTTTCCGACTCATAAAAAGTTATTCAATTTTTGCATATAAGAGAAAAAATTTAAGTCATGAAAAATTGTTTCACTTGTTCCTACATAGTACTGAAAATTGTCTGAGCCATGAAACTTTTCAGATTCTTTAAACGATCTTTCGCATTTGAACATTTCTATACATGAATTCAACCAATTTTATGATTGGTGAGGAATTGTTACTTGATTACTGATATTTTTTAAAAACGGAAAATTTTCCGGAAAATATAGCGGAAAATTTTCCGAAATGGAACATTTTACACCTCACATCACTACCTCCAACTAACAAAAAATTCTGGGTCCTCACCTGCCACAAACATATCATCTTTTCAAACTGATACCATCTTGTTCGACTGATATATGTATCAAGTTTTGACATTATTTTACTTAAACAGAAATTAAAGTGTGAAAATTAATTAAAATTTTGGACTCTTATCTTATTAACTATACTATGCAAGAGTAAAAGTGACGGGGAACGCGGACATAGGCGGAACTAGAGGGGGCCAAGCAGGGACGGCTCTAGGATATTTTATACTCTAGGCGGAAAACATGTCTGCGCCCTCATAATCTCCTTCTCCCCCAAACCCAAACTAAAGTGAAACCTTATCACCCCTGACATTTTCACCACATCATCACATCGTTACCATTTGTTTAAGTATTAAAAAAACAGTCCCAGTGCCTCTCTCTCTCTCTCTCTCTATGGTACTAATAAGTAATCTATAAGTCAATTATTTAAACAATATATACAGATGGTGATCAGAAAAATGGAAACACCTGTAGTTGGCAACACGTCAGATGTATGGGTTGGCAGTGGTGTCGTGGCGCCCGCAGCGCCAGACCGCTGGTGGTGGTGTGTTAGGTCGGTCTCATACTACGTCAGGCGCAGTGGAACAGCAGTGTCCAGTGGCTGCAGCAGACGGAGATAGTGTAGACTGGGAGACCTCTCAGATTTTCAAACAGGGCAAATTGTTGGTGCGCGGTTATGTGGAGTGAGTGTGACGGCAGTGGTTACTGTGTTAGGTGTGTCACGTGGGACAGTGTCGAAGGTGATGCCGGCCTACACAACTCACGGGAAAACCACATCGGGGAAGCGGAACAGTGGGCGGAAGAAAGTCATGAGTGACAGGTCACGCTGGGTATTAAAGCGCATTGTCACGCAGAACCGTCGTGCCGCTGCGGAGCAAGTAACGGAGGAACTCAATCAGCACCTCCCCCACCCTGTTTCGGCAATCACAGTCCGCCGCGAATTACATCACATGAACTTAAACGGGGTAGTGTTGCACGGGCCAAACCGCTCATCAGGGACCATAACGCTTTCGCACGCCGCAAATGGTGCCGCGACCATGCAACTTGGACCGTTGAGGACTGGAAACGTGTGATATGGTCCGATGAGTCATCCTTCACCCTATTCCCAATCACGGGCCGTGTTTATGTGTGGAGAACGCCCAAAGAAGTTTATGATCTGCAGTGTCTCCGCCCAACTGTGAAACATGGCGGCGGCTCGGTGATGCTGTGGGCCGCCATATCATGGTTTTCATTGGGTCCTGTGGTCACACTTAGCGGACGAATCACTGCCAACGATTATGTCGCAATTTTAGGAGACCACTTTCATCCTATGGTCCGGATGTTGTTCCCGGACAATGACGCCACCTTCCAGGATGATAATGCACCCATTCACACAGCTGGCGTTGTTGCAGCGTTGTTTGAGGAACATCGGGATGAAATTCAACACCTCCCCTGGCCCGCCCAATCCCCAGATCTCAACATAATTGAACATCTGTGGTTCGTCTTGGAAACAAGACTCCGGCGACGATTTCGACCTCCATCCTCTCTCACACAACTGGCCGATGCCCTGCACGAGGAATGGTGTAAAATTCCACTTGCTACCATTCACGACCTCTATGCTTCTATCCGACGTCGCATCAAGGCTGTTCTGAAGGCGAAAGGTGGCCCGACACCATATTAATATGGTAAGTTGCAATTTCGTTCAGGTGTTTCCATTTTTCTGATCACCATCTGTATATATATATATATATTGATGTAGCATTTGGAATGAAATTTTACTAATATAACCACAGGGTAACAGGAAATTAACGTTTTATTGTAATGTAAACCACGTCGATGTCCATTGTAAATATAAAACGAAACACAAACAAAAATGTTTATGACAAAGCAGAAATGAAGTTTCTTAATTCATTCTTAGTTATTTTGAATTTGTATAATTACTCTGTCAAAAGCAGAGCAGCTTAAAAAATGTCCACATCAGTTGTTATCTGATTTGGTCTATATAAATTTGGTGCTTTGTGAGAGAAGGACCTTCGAATAATCGACAGTCCAGGGCGTGGAATCTGGAAGAGGTGGGTATTTGGTGATATATGGGTAGGAATGTGAAGGTATTGTTCTGGAAGTAGAGCTTCAGACTCCATTGACTACCTTATGTGGAAACTTTAGGACAGTGAGATTTCTGCGAGCATCCGGAGTCTGGGTAGTCAGATAATGCAGGAGATCTTGTCATAGAATAAACAGTAGGAACACGGAAACGTACTATGGCCAGATAGATGTTTCCCCGCTCCATATAGATGAGCAGTAATCCATCTTGGGTGATTCCGCTTTTTATTAACTTCCTCTTCCTAAATGTATAGGGCGCTGACGCAATACGCTAATGTTGATAAATTGTACTAAAAAGAATACCTGCCATTCCGCCCCTAAATGTTTCCGCCCTAGGCAGCCGCCTAGGTTGTCTATATGGACGAGCCGGCCCTGAGCCACGGGGTGCCGACCCTCCAGAAGCAAAGCTGGCCCTCCCCAGAATTTTTCTACTGGGCGAAAATAATGTTATTAATTTACCTCAATTTACGCATAACAATTTTAATGTTTCGCCATTCGGCATGTTTAATAGTGTCTATACTCGTCCGCCCATTCACTTTTTTTTTTTTAATATAGTCTGGTGCATCGATCTAATAAATTTCCTGGACCAATGTGATAGTGGGCACTATAGCGACCTCTCAATTTGCACTATATGCGTTTTTTTTTAATTTGGTAGCTTTATTATGTAAATTATTTTTGTATTGACGTAGTAAGTTTTTCTTGTTTGCATATGTATGAAAATACAGTCTGCAGTCTTATTGTTATTATTTTATTTATAGCATAGTAATGTTTGAATAGTGAAGATTCTCAGAGCAAATTATTAGGGTACACTAAAAAACAAAAACGAAAGTAAAAAGAAGCCGAACTCTTGAACTGCTAAACTCAAGCAATCACTTTCTACATACAAGCATATGATACCCATTCAAAAGTATTCAATATCGTTTGTTGCTTTTCCTCTCCTCCTCCTTCTCATTATTATTATTATTATTATTATTATTATTATTATTATTATTATTATTATTATTATTATTATTATTATTATTATTATTTATGAACTGAAGTTTGTAAAATGAAATGAAATTTTTGAGTTTTACGTCCCACGTTATGCCGGTTAGGCTAAAGGAGACGGTGATGATGAGTAATGAATGAAATGGTGGAATAAAGAAAGTGGGGGGAAACGGGAAAACCCCGAGAAAACCCACGCACACGGCGTTTGTCCAGTACAAAGTTCACTTGGCGGGAGCAGGGTTTGAACCCGAGACCCCTAGCACCAGAGGTGAAAGCTCTACCACCGATACCGGTACAGGTACAGATAAACCAACAAACAGATTAATTTTCACTATCTAGTTATCTCCATGCTGCTTTTCTACTCTGTTTTTTCCAAAACAACGAACGACTTTAACTTTTGTGTGTGTGTGTGTGTGTTATCTTTATTCCTTAGACGATGGCCTACTTGACCACCTAATCTCGTTCAGATCCAGCCAGTAGTTGCTGAGACAGAGAAGTAAAGTACTGCATGCAAGCCGAGATGAACGTCTCTCTGGAGTCTCTGCCCGAGCTCGGCCACCTAATATATTTATTCCTCAGAGGACGTGCTACTTACCCATCGCCATTTGCTTTCGATCCGGCCAGTAGTAATTTTGAAATAAAGTACCAGATACATGCACCTGGACTGAAACTATACGCTCCCATACGGTTACCCTGGAAACTGACAAAAAAAAAAAAAAGTTCCATGGTATTCAGCGTTCTCAAATTACTATATTTTAAAAGTGAAATTTAAAATGTATCCAAATGTAGGCACTTTTGCATTGGTATAAGCCACGGGTTTTCAAACTCTTTTGCTGTTGAGGCTCCACTCAACCACCAAAATCTGAACGAGTCTCCCCTGTCAAAAATGAAATGTGTCAACAACATAAATATATGTATTCTTAAAAGAAAGACTATCACTATGATAAACTATGTTTCATTTTTAATCACTAATGGAAATATCTCATTAAAACAGGTGATGTACATTGTACACACTGACTAAGCCTTTTAATGTTATTAGCCAGTGTTAATAAGTCAGATATTTATGTGAAAATTGAAAAATAGGAGTTGAGAGGGAATTTAAATAATAAAAACTGGAATATTTAAATAATCAGCAAAGTCAATGGGATAGTCCACTATATATTATTAAAGAAGAAAGGTGCAGACTTTAGTATGCATGTTGCATTATAAATATGTTCTTTTGTATGATCTTTTTTAAAAGTCCTCGCGTCTCCCCTGACAACCTTTGGCGCTTCCCCAGGGAGGCGCGCCGCACAGTTTGAAAACCCCTGTTATAAGCAGTACTTCAAAGTTCCCAAATTTGAAGTCATTTTTCTCTTCATTTCTTGGTCAAATATATTTAGAAATAGTTTCATTGGACTGAGCATCCTCAAAGTAATACAAAAAGTGCAATTAGTTATTTATCGAAGCGTGAGGACTTTTTACTAGTAGAATGATCTTTAGTTCTTTCCTCATCAGTGTTGTTGACGGAACGAGACGAGACAGAGCACTCCTACTAGAAGCAGATGTAGTTTCAAAGACGAAACAGCATTTTGCTATCGCCTTTCTCGAGACGAGACAGCCTCAAATCTGATCTTACTGACAAAGCCACTTTTATTCCATCTAACAAAAATTCTTTGTCCTTTTCTGTATGTTTATAGGAAGGCTTATTATCAATTTTGATAGCTGTTCATTAGTGTTCGTTTTTCTCTGTAGTACAATCTATACTTCACTTAAACTAACTAACACTATGGCCTATGGAACCCAAAGGTCCAATGTTGCGTTCAAAGAAGCTCTCCATTGACTTCCAAATGAATCCAGTTTCTACCTTCTAGTCCTATTTCTGTGAGATTCATCTTAATATTATCCTCCTATCTGCGTCTTGGTTTCCCGAATTGTCATTTTCCGATTGGATTTCCAATTAGAACTGAAAGCACTCCTAGTTCCTTCCATTCTGACTACACGACATGCCCACCTGAGCCTTCTAGACTTAATGACCCTAAATTATGCAGTTCTTTGTTATGAAATTTCCACCATTTCCCATTCCCATTTCTCTTGGATCCGAATATTCGTCTTAGAATTTTATTCTTAAATACTTTCAGTTGTGTTCAAATATTCTCAAATATTTAGGGTAAGCGACATTTTCGTACAGCATGCATGATTATCGTTTTATATATTTTTAGGCTTCAGATTCCTCGACACAATTCGCGACAACGAAAGATTTGCTTCACACTTATTATTTTTAATCTGGAAAAGGAGAAAAAATGTTCAATATAATCACCTTCCTTAGCACTTCTTTTAAATAATACATGTTGTTATCATAATGGTAGTGATAGATTTTTTTCTTATATATCGTCTATGGTGAACTGCTTCAGAGCCAGTGTGATTTTTTATCTTTTGTATTCGAAATAATAATAATAATAAACTTGAGTATAAACGTGTTCCTCTTCGTAATAATTTTCCGTGCATTAGGAGCAATAAACAAGTCTCAGTGATGGAATTCTACCAGATAGAGCTCTAACGAGAACATATGGTTGGTTCTGGTTTCGTTAAGAACTCCAATTCAATTCATTTGCATGTAAAATATATTCGCTTAAATGATGTATCCGTATGTTTCTGTTACCCAATATCGGTACAATTTGTAATCTGAAATTTGTTGTTTTAATCTCTGTTTAGAAAAAAAATCCTCTCTGTAGCATCAGATGGCAGGCAGCTCCAGAGACTATTTCCTGGTCCCCATCGAGTAATGTTCGCCCAGGCAGTAATTTATGACCCAGACACCTTGCCGCTGCCCTGACAAGTGTTCCTCTCACAGATACCCGTGTAACAAGGTATATCGGATGTTTGCTTGCTACGCGGAGCTTTTTCTTAATCTTTTTCCTCTGTCCT
This sequence comes from Thermobia domestica, assembly GCF_964235325.1. Classification (NCBI taxonomy): domain Eukaryota; kingdom Metazoa; phylum Arthropoda; class Insecta; order Zygentoma; family Lepismatidae; genus Thermobia; species Thermobia domestica. The sequence continues at coordinate 54,684 of NW_027656047.1, forward strand.
CTTCTTTAAGGAAAAAAAATCTTTTTGTTCCTTTTACAAGGGAGGCAGGAATAAAGATGCTTCTGATTCCGTGTTTGACCCTTTCAGATAGTCTTCTTTAACCCTTTACAAGCCCAAAGCTAATTCCGGTCGCTCGATCGCTAAAACAAGAAGTTACAGTTGCTAAGGCAGGATCTGCGTGTAGGTGGGAAGACAACATAGTAACTTCCACTTGTGATCAGATTTCGTTGTCTTGCGTATACGTTGTGTACAATATAAGTTATGCTATTGTTATTTGTATAAAAAAGAATTATGAAAAGCTGTTTGTATACGATGTCTTGGCCATCCCATTTATATCATCCTCATATAAAAATTAAATTAATTTTTTATTATGTAATTTCTTGACCTGTGCAGTTTATATCATTCTAATATATAAATAGAATCCATTTCTTTGTTTTATCTCTTTCTTTCTGGATGCAACATTAGATTAGATCTTGAAAATTTGTTTTAGTTTTGTGTGAATACTCTTTATACATTATAAATAAAACTCTAAATAAAGCAAAACAACTGAAGAAACTATTATACTTGTACTTATTTAACTTAATGTTTTGTTCAGAGTTTAGTTCATCTGAGTAAGATTAAATCTTACAAAAATATACATCGAATTATTGCATTTTAGAAGGATTATATATTTGAACTTCTCAAGTAGCGATTCTTATTTAGAAATCTGATCTCTTAATTAGATAATGTAGACAGTAAACAGATCTTGCTTTACAGAATAGTTTAGATACATTTATTTTAGTAACAGTCAACAATTCTTTATAGATGAAACTGAACTAATCTACTAATAATAAAATAAGTAAATAATAACCACAGACTTTTGTGATTAAGAATGAAAACCACTAATAATGTTAGGAAGATGAAAGGAATACTTTATCTTACAAACGAGAGAGAAAACATATTTAGCAGTGCTGTCGGAGCCATTACAGTTTCCCCATTGTTTATTATCCTTTTTAATTGCTGTTGATCTAAAGACCACTTCTAAAGCTTATATGCAAGTACTTTTATCCCTGTTGTAAAGCTTTTATATTATCTCACTACTTTAGCGCAACTGATTTTAAACACAGATAATAAGGATGTTCTAACTTTCCATTTCAATATACTATATTCCTACGTTAAATTCTATTTTATTCGGTTATGTTACTAGAACAAAATTATTGTTAGCTTTACATTAGTTATGAGGTGGATCGTTGGGAAGTGTCATCGATCTGTTTCTGTTTCACTGCCGGAACTTTCTATTTCAAAATCTGGGTCGGCATCCGTGTCTTCCGTATCTTCTATATAATCTTCTAATTCACCTTCATCATTGCTTTCTTCAAATAATGTTCTATCGTCAGCATCACTATTATCATCATCAGAAGTTCGTTATTCAACAATGATATGATTAGTTCATTTTCACGTTCTTCCTCTCTGAACCCCATATTTTCTCCAACAACATAGATAAGCAATAATTAGAGTATTATGAAACTAATATTTGCAATATACTGTAATAGTCCAAAACCAATTTAAAACCGTCCACTAAGGTTACAAATTCTAAAAATTATTAAAAATAATATTCTAAAGAGGCGCTCAAAGAAATAAGTATAATTACTAAACCTTCGTAAACATTACAAATAGACGTTCAGCACAAGTGTATACAACACAAGCGACATGCAAGACTTTCAAACCAGATCTGGTCTCTCTGCAATAGTAGTTAGGAGCTAGGAAGGTACTGAGAAGAGGGGAGCATAATTCAGTAAATACGGCACGCACAATTCGATAGATACGGCAATGTTGGTCATGCAGTTTCGTAAAATTTATGACGGATTCGTGACTAAGGGTTCATACTCTATACGAATATAGTATATATAGTTTTGCCAACGAAAAAATGAAAATGAAATCTTAAGTTTTACATCCCACAGTTATGCCGGCTAGGCTAAAGGAGGCGGTGATTATATGAGAAATGTATGAAATGGTGGAATGAAGAAAGTGGGAGGAAACGAGAGATCCCCGAGGAAACCCACGCACACGGTGTTTGTCCACCACAAAGTTCACTTGGTGGGAACTGGGATCGAAGCCGGGACCCCACGCACCAGAGGTGAACGCTCTACCACTGAACCACCGCGGTCCTTTTGCCCACGAATATATGTAACACTAATATAAATAAATTTATGAAAGATGAAAAGTGAGAATTGTCTTAGAATCATTCGCTATCACAATATTGTTATGTATCAATAATTAATTTCGTATCTTATTTCAAGGAATTCTTTTTTCAGGTTTTTAGAGTATTGAATTCCAAGAACAGAGTAAAGACCATTACTAATAGATTGGAAAATCAAAACATATTCCCATAAAATCCAATTATTGTCCAATTAACACAATATATGTTCCGCATGATGGACGTATTTTATATACGTCATCATTTTTAAAGTATATATATATATATATATATATATATATATATATATATATATATATATATATATATATATATATATATATACTGTATATATATATATACAGTGGACTCTTTTTAATTCGAAGTCCAAGGGGACACTAAACAACTTCGAATTATCCAAAATTCGAATTATCCAACATCATTCACTTTCACATATATAACAACAAACAAACCAAAGTACTGTGCATCAAAACCATATTCATATGGTGTAGACTTTACCTTTAAAGCAGCTGATTATTTGCGTTATCGAATACCGCAAACTAACAAACGACATTGACTTCACGTAATTCAAACTACGTGTACAATGGAAAATATATTTACGTACAACACTACAACATACATTCAATAGCCCAAATAAACACCAGTAACAATTTGAATATTCTGTTCTCACTTTTAAGAAGTCATAAACCTCATTTGCTTAAATTTGATAAGTTTTTGTACAGTCAATAAATCTTGAATTTCGTATATTGCGTGGAATACGATATTAATAACATTTAGTTGACTTTATCAATAATTCATTTTAATTTTCAACCAATTCTGAAACAAGATTAGATTGGAACACGTTCTCTATCTTTACTTCTTCCCTAACTCACCTTTATCTTTATCATTACATAGATTTTCTATTTATCTTTTGTATTACTCTTCCCTATGGCTGCATCTCGATAACTGAAAACACGTTAAAACAGTATTTCTCTGTTTACATCTGTCTAACATTAAAATTTTTCAACTGTATTTACTTCGAATTATCCAAAACATAGGTTCCAAAGTTCGATTTATCCACGACTTCTTGCTATTGTTTTCAATACAGTTTTTAAGGGGAATGGACTTCTGTTCGAATTATCCAATATTTCGAATTATCCAAGTTCGAATTAACGAGACTCCACTGTATATATATACACAGTGGCGGATCCAAGGGAGGGGCTATAGGGGCTATAGCCCCCCCTTGACGCTCAGGTATACACTGGATAAAACGGCAAAATATGGTTTAGCCCTTCCCTTGATCATATCCTGGATCCGCCCCTGTATATATATATATATATATATTGAAGTTTCAGTTTAATATACATGATCCATTTACCCATAAATACTGTAAATGGTTATACATTGGTTATAACAATAACTTTTTACTTGATACTATAGTTCAACCTGCGCTCTCTCCACCGCACATCATTCACATATGAGTATGAATATCCTCGTCATTCGTTACATATGTATAGTCTATATCCCTTTGCAAACACAAGTGAAGGACGTCTTGATAAAAAATCGGCAAGGGGTACCATAAAGGGAATGGCTTTTTGATTATTTTTTCAATATTTCGCACCGTTTGCAAGATTTGACCCTACTTCAGGGTGAAGTTTCTAATTCATGTATGATCAGTGTTTTCTTTCTTCTTGCATTCAAATACATTACCCACACAATTAATTATAATGTCAGTGATATATGGTGTTCATTGGGCAAGACACTCCAAACAATGAAGATTCATTTTAGACTGAAGAAATGGTTATCCTTCGTTTTACATTATCATTTGGCCATGAAACAAACACCCGAGAGATATACAACCTCTGTATACAATTATGTTACTTTGGAATGTATAACTCATATGATATTGTGCTTCCTTTTTTATTAATTTCAACACTTCCAATGTACCCCTAAAAATGTAATAAAGAAATAACGGCCATGCTTTTTAAATATTCAATTAGAACTGGACAATCTACATAACATTTGGAATCGACGAGTGAAAACGGCGTTTCTAACGCTTGTGGTTTTCGAGATCTCATTACCGAAAGGATTGGAGACAAACATATAAACTTGTCTTTAGAGGCAAACATATAAACCTAGCATTTTAATATATAGATTGTGAAGGAATTGCCTTATAGATCCTTTACAACTGACAAAATTATGTTAAATGGTTTAATATTTGTTTCCAAGTTTTCATAAAATGCATAATTTGAGCTCTCGATAAGTATGAGGTCATAAAATACATGTCATAAAATATATATATAATTTCATAGATACCATTTGTTTCAGCTCGTAAATTTTTTATCTCCTCAATTGCCTTCGTAATTAACATGCACAATTCAGTATTCTTGCAAAACTTCTAACGGTAGCAATGTTGCTTTATTATATTTGATTTTAGAAATGAAAATTTCTTATTTGATTGAGACTAAAACTTCGCTGCAAAATCTGTTGAAGAATATACGTAAGAAAGAGAATTTAAAGAGTGGAAAAAGAGGAATTGATAGTCGACAGTTGCGAGCATTTTGAAGTCACGAAGATGGCACACAGAGCACATGCCTCTTTAGAGAGCGCGTGATATGATTGATCAATGACAAACCACGTGCGTTTAATCGTGACGTCACCGGTCCTCGTGTATCATTTTTTCTCTGAAGGCACAACGCAAAGAATAAAAGTAACCTTTGACCAGTAACAGAGTTTTTCAAACAGCCGTTAGGCATTTTGTTAAGAAGTAGCGGTTCACAAGGGAATTTGGGAATACATTTCTTCTTATTTTTTATTCTCCTCCTCCTCCTCCTCCTCCTCCTCCTTCTTCTTCTTCTTCTTCTTCTAATAATAATAATAATAATAATAATAATAATAATAATAATAATAATAATAATAATTATTATTATTATTATTATTATTATTATTATTATTATTATTATTATTATTATTATTATTATTATTATTATTATTGTAGCTAAACTTGACTTTGCAAGTGAGATTTAGTTAAATATTAAAAGGACAAATAAGGCAAAATACCTTAAAAAGGCTTGACAAAATATGTTTTTCTACTGATATTTAGAATACTTGCCCACGAGACGAGACGAGATGAGAAATAAGGTTATCTCGTTTTGTCTCATAAGGGTTGTAGAAGCTTCGTCTCATTTCGATTCTAGAAGAATTCTTTCTCATCTCGTCTCGAAATTTTGCTGGCCTCGTTTTGTAAATTTATATACAAAATTTATGCCCTGATTTTCTTTGTTTAATTTAGAAATTGTCAGCGTCGTGAGGGCTCCACGAAGGGTGTTATACGAGGGTGGATTGGAAAGTTCGTGGACTGACTTACAAAGTTAGAAAATATTTGGATACGTTATGTTTCATTTTTCCACGTAATTCCCCTCGACCGAGACACATTTATGCCACCTCTCCGGTAACGCTTCTGTATCACTTAAAAAAAAAAAAATGGTAGCTCGAGCCATGCAAAATATCCCAGCACAGCACTTTTCACTTTTGCATCCAAAGAACTTCGCTGACCCCCTCAAAATTTATTTCTGGTTTCTAAACAAGTGAAAGTCCTATGGAACGACATCAGGTGAATAGGAGGGGTTCGGCAACAGTTCGAACCCACAGAAATGAATATCTGCCATGGATGCAAGGGAAGTGTGACCGCACGCGTTGTCATTGTGATTTTCTCCATCTGTCACGAACTTCCGTCACTTCCTTCGACTTAGCGTCTTATAAACTCCTCATCTGAAACAATAGGGAAGTGAAATTTTACACAGTGACTACCAACGAATATAGCTACGCAGTTAATGTATACAAACATAAAATAATTGCCTTCTTCCTAGTCAGGTCCGAACTTTCCAATTCACTCTCGCATAACAACATTTAAAATACATTTATTATTGGAATATATTGTGTAACGGCTTGCATATCTTTAACCGTCGGTAAATACTCTCCATTTTATCAATTTATAGTTTTTTATAATGTGAATTATGTAACACTGAAATAGTGTTTGATATAGAAGAGTTGGGTGAACTAGGGTTACTGACGACACTAGTAAAACTCCTCTTGTCTTGTAGGCAACACTACTTAAAACAATAGTACAAATATCGATCGATTATTATTATTAAAGGTTTCTGACTTAGATGTTTTGTCACGACTTAGAACAACATACTTTAATTTTTTCGACATTGTATTAGGAAATAGAATTATAGATTCAGCATTTACTAAACAAAATCTCATTCGTAGTACCGACCCATTGAATAAGGAAAACGAATCTGTTGTGTAGAAATCTTGGAAAGTAATTTGCTTAGTTCTATTATAAGTAGGGGAACACCGTAGCCTAGTGGTTAGAGTGTTGGACTCATGTCCGCGTGGTCCCGGGTTCGATTCCAAGCCGGGTGCTTCCCACTGCGTCCACCCATGTCACGATGGAAACTGGGGAGTCACCTGAAAACAAGACGTGACGGCCACTAGGTTTAGAAAGCTCCTGATGCGCTTGTTAAGAGGCCCTATCACGGCGAAATTAAAACACCGCTAATTTTACAGTAATTATGTAATATCTTCAAATAGATAAAAGATAATCGAAATGTGGAACAAGATCGCTCTAGACAATATTGTTTTACATGAGCTACCGCTGTCACGACTCACTGATCTGCATTCGATTTCCAACCATTTAGAAAATCTACTTTTATTTTAGCGTTTCTAAATGGCTGTAAACGGAAAGCTACTAGGTGACTCAGGATAACAATACCACATGCAAAATAATATTGTCTAGGGCGATCTTGTTCCACATTTTGATTTTCTTTTATCTATTTGAAGATATCACATAATTAATGTAAAATTAGCGGTGTTTTAATTTCGCAGTGATAAGGCCTCGCAGCATGCTGACCACGTGCTCGCTGCTAGGCTGGGTATTTTTCTGAAATCGGCGTTGAACCTCCGGGTTTTACAGGACATAGAGGGTTATTTGGTTAGTTACTTAACTTTTTTGAGAGGGCCCCAAGGGCTAAACAAATTTTTGAGAGGGCCTCAAGGGCTAAACAAATTTTCTTACAAGACAACTTAGCTAATGGCCTAATCCTTGTAGACAAGGATTATAACGTTAGATATTTTTTCTTTCCTTAACTTGTAGCACTAAAATTTTATTTTAGACAGCTGTGACTTCCCTCAAGATCCGCCACAGGAAGACTTGGTTAAAAAGTAATGTTACATAAGTTATGGGGTCAAATATGTGAATAATAAAGCTCGAGTAGGAGTCATCATTAATCCACCCTAAAATTATCAAAAAATGGTGTAAAACTGATATGATTTCGGTAGCTCTCAAGTCATTAGGTCACTGGTTGTTGGGTCTGAGAACCAAGACCCTCATCAGGGCGATTTGGACAAAATTTGAAATGCAAGTCAACCAGGTGACGATCCATGCTACTGATGATATCAACTAGTAGTCTGTACTTATAGTGAAAAAAATAAGGAATCAAATTATTACTTTCATACATACATATATATATATATATATATATATATATATATATATATATATATATATATATATATATATATATATATATATATATATATATATATACAAAAGTTGAAGGATATATGACAGAATAATGAGAGTTTAAAACATGTGAAAGTTTTTGCATGGGTACAGAAATCAAACATCAATTGTAAGTAACATTGTCAACTAGCTAATGTTTCTTAAATATTCAATAGCTTGTTACTTAATGGATTGTTTCTCTTACGACTTAACATGTTTAAATTACTATTGAAGTGACTACTCAATGCTGATCTAACCCTCACATCGTTTTTTTTTTTTCAATGTACTTCCCTTTGTACCCTCCAAGTTTTCTTTCAAATGGATCACGCGTGGAAAAGATACATTAAAATGACAAGAAAAGGAACTCAAAAATATATGTTTGGTATATTTTGCTATTACAGTGGAGTCTCGTTAATTCGAACTTGGATAATTCGAAATAGTGGATAATTCGAACAAAAGTCCATTCCCCTTGAAAACTGTATTGAAAACAATAGTAAAAAATCGTGGATAAATCGAACTTTTGAACCTATGTTTTGGATAATTCGAAGTAAAGAGTTGAATTTTTTTTAATATTGGACAGAAAGAAATACGTAAGGAGAGAAATAGTTTTAACGTGTTTCAGTTATCCAGATGCAGCCATAGGGAAGAGTAATACAAAAAATAAATAGAAAATCTATGTAATGATGAAGATGAAGATGAGTTGGGGAAGAAGTAAAGATAGAGAACGTGTGCCAATCTCATCTTGTTTCAGAATTGGTTGAAAATTTAAGATGAATTATTGTTAAAGTCAACCAAATGTTATTAATATCGTATTCCACGCAATACATGAAGTTCAAGATTTATTGACCGTACAAAAACAATCAAATTTAAACAAATGAGGTTTACGACTTCTTAAAAGTGAGAACAGAATATTCAAATTGTTACTGGTATTTAATTGTTTGGGCTATTCAATGTATGTTGTAGTGTTGTACGTAAATATATTTTCCATTGTACACGCAGTTTTAATTATGTGGAGTCAATGTCGTTTGTTAGTTTGCGGTATTCGATCACGCAAATAATAAGCTGCTTTAAAGGTAAAGTCTACACCATATGAATATGTTTTTGATGCACAGTGCTTTGGTTTGTTTGTTGTTATATATGTGAAAATGAATGTTGTTGGATAATTCGAATTTTGGATAATTCGAAGTCTTTTCGTGTCCCCTTGGACTTCGAATTAAAAAGAGTCCACTGTATCTATTTATCGCGATATAATATGACTTTCCTCCAATCATTATTACTATTATAAAACTAAGATAACTATATGGCGATCAAATAAAGCTTAAAGATATTGGCAATATTGTTTCATAATACCGTACAGGGGCGTAGCAAAGGGCTGATGTTTGATTTCTTTCTACGACGTTTTCTAAGGATGCAATGATTTATCCTCTACTTGTATGGGGGCAACGCCCTTGCGTCTTTAAACCAATTTATTCTGCGGTTTATTAGGAACATGCCTTAAAAATTCATCATAATCAACCATTATCTATCTACTGCTGACTGAAGATCTCTCTACCTTTTGCCCACAATAGTTTCTCTCGTGAGAATTTCTTTCGCACGTTATTCCTGTTTTTGTTTTTGTCACGTGTGGCCATTTCCTAGTTCGATTTATCTCTCTTGGTATCCAGTCAAGGATATTCATTTCGTCCACATCTTTTGAACAAATGGCCTCCACGAAGCCTAGAGTATAAATTAAACGATGTTTCGCGAAATGCGACCTCTGAAGTAGAAAAGGAGGTTGATTCTATACTCGTCTTTTATCACATCACTGAAATTGCTGTGTGTAAGAATTAAACTTTTGGGCAAATACTCTCCTTACATCAGGGGCGGATCAAGGACCGACTTCTGGGGGGGGAGGCGGTGGATTGTCATAATGCTACTTTTAAGGGCTCCTAACTCTGGGATGGATTTTATTTATATACTAGCTGAACCTGCGCTCTCTACACAGCGCATCATTCGCATATGAGCATAAATATCCTTCTCATTCCTCACATCTGTACATGTCCCTTTACACACACAAGTGAAGAAAGTCTTGATTTAAAAAAAAATGGCAAGGCTTATCATAAAGGGGGCCTCAATATTTCGCACCGTTTGCAAGATTTGAGCCTACTTCCGGTTGGAGTTTCTAATTCATGCATGACCAGTGTTTTCTTTCATCTTGCACGCAGTATGTAATAAGCAAATACATTACATACGCAATTAATTATAGCCGCAGTTATATATGGTGTTCATTGGGCAAATCACACCAAAAATAAAGATTCATCTTACTGGTTAAACTGGAGAAATGGTTATCGTTCCTTTTTCATTATATTTGGCCATGAAATAAACGCCTGAGACATATGCAACCCCTATACACAACAACGTGGTGTTGGAATGTATAACGCGTAGAATATGGTGCTTTAGTTAGTTTTTTTTTTTTTTTTTTAATTTCAACGCTTCCATGCGTACCCTATAAAATGTAATAAAGAAATAACGGCCATGTTTTTAAAATATTCAATTAGAACTGGACAATCTACGCAAAATTTTCAATCGATCAGTGAAACGTTATCTTTCTAGAGCATGTAGTTTCCGAGATCTCATAGTCGAAAGAATTGGCCACAAACATATAAATTTCCACAACATATAGTTTAAAAGAACTCGGAAGATGGAAGCACAATTCATGTGCATTGATTTTGGAGAAGGCTTATTAAAATACAAAAGGTTTGAACAACAATTTTATATCATAAACTTTATGAGAAAGATCTAGTTAACTGATTTATTTAAAGTACTCGTACTTAAAATGTTTGTCTCTGTTAAACGTGGAATCACACATAACCGTAAATGAAATATTTGAAAGCCATAGTTATACGTTGGAGCTCGGGCGCTTTTAATTGCCATTGTAACATTTTAATAGATAGATAAAAAACAATAAAATTTCTTCTTCTTGGGAGGGGGGGCTATCGCACCCCTGGATCCGCCTCTGCCTTACATCCTAAACTATGGATGAAACGGGATTCTGTGAGTGAGTTAAATATGTTTTCTCCCTTCATTTGATTGTCGAAATCGTTTAGACTATAAATATGTGCTGGTTTTTAATAAATTCCACTCTTTAGGAGAGTAGGGGTATTAAAATGTTTTCCATTATTTTTATATTTTTTTAATGCTGGAGAAACAATAACAAAAAGTATATTATCTACCAACTTTCTTTTAAGAGTTTGATTTTTTTCTCAAAATTGCTAAACAAATTCAAATTTACGTAACAATTTTTAAGTTCTGCATCTCATTTCCGGCAGTGTAGAAAAATATTCTTGTGGTTTTATGTTTTATATTGATAAGAAATAATAAAAAATATTTTTTTTGTGTGTATCTCATACAATTATGATAACGAAAGGTAACACAAAGAAAAAGTAAAGTTAGTTGTAATTAGAAAAAAAAGTTCTTTGTCCACAAAGAAAAAGTAGTGTTAGTTGTAATTAAAAGAAAGAAAAAGTTCTTTGCCCAGTAGATTAGACCCTATCTATGTTGGGAGCTGGTTTTGAACGCAACGAAATGGAGAATTTGAATTATGCAATCTTCGAAGCTTCATTTTTACGATAAAGACATAATAAGTAAGTTTCATCACAAATGTTCATTTTCTAACGGATGTTGTAGCCAAATGCTAATCGAATCCAGTTAATTTTCCTACTTTTCTAAAAAAGTTCGAAACCAAACACTACTTTTATTTCTCCAATTTCGATGGAAAGCAAGAGGGTTTAGCAAGAATGTTTCTGGACCAAATCATATTACAACTAGATGCGTTATTTATTAATTTCTTACCAGAACTTGAAGAAACTACAGAAAAGTAGAACAGAAAAGAAGTTTTTCCTAGTAATTTTATTTCTGCAGCGAAAGTTGGGATCATGCATCTCGAAATCTCTTTGAGATGCTTTATTTCCAGATGGAATATAGTGTCAAAGTACACGAGGTATCTTTGTTGTCAGTTGTATGATCAGTCTTTAGTAATGTAGTGTGTAGTCCGTAGCGGATTTGTTTGTACTATTGGTAACATAAAATACACCTATTGAGGAATTGTTGTGTTTTTGAGGGAGGCGGTATTTATCACTGAACTTTTACTAGTGTACGTAACATCGAAAGAGAGGGGTTCTGTTTTGAAGGAAAGACAATTATATGCTGTTTTCTTTTTTCTCCTCTTTTTTAAGGTTGCTGACTTTGGTAGTAAATTATGATTGTAAGTGTAACGCATCTTATGATGCAACATTTCTTTTGTATTGCATTTCTAATATTTCGTCTCGCAAACTGAGGTACGATACCACTTTTTTAAAAAATGCTGTTATATATTTTTTGATATACAGAATATGAATATCTTATACAAGAAGGCAATTTGGCTAAATTTCGATTTGAGGAATATATATTTAGAGATAACTTAAAATAAACTCCTTTTAAGGGCTAAGAATTTTGAGTAACAATTTCCATAGAACGGGGACGGTCTTCTGATTTCGAGTGCCAAAGGGGATTTAACTTCGTCTCAACTTTTTCAAAGTTCAGTTAGAGGAATCTCTAAGAAAATGAAGTTAGGAAAACAGGAGTGAGGATTTTATTCAATGGATTGAATTACGTGAATTCATCATTTTAAAGCACGAGTAAACTATTTGACTCAATCTTGGTATTGTGAAAATTTACTTATAAAGAGTTTGTGTAATTTAAGTGAAATCGAACTTGAGCCAACAAGTGTCCTGAAATAATAATAATAAAGTTCATGTATATCTATCAAATACTTTTCTTTCATAAACCTTACCCTTCTTGTGAGAGGAGTGAGTCTAAATGAATAATTTGTTGGCAGACGACAGCATATTTTGTGCATTTACGAATTATTTGAAGATAAATATGACAAAGTATGGAAACGAACGATTTTCATATTGTGAATTATGAAAATATTTTTAAAAGGTAATGATGGTATTTATTTCAACATTTATGAGCAGCATTTCAACATTTATTATGCACTATCCGGCAGAAAACATAAATTGTTGATGTAATTATTAACAATTCATATGCAGGGTATATATATATAAATCAAACTCAGGCGATTGTCCTTCTGCCAACTTCCAAATTACACTCCTGACCAGAAAATTAGATTTGAACAACTAAAAATTTATAATTTCGATTACAGAAATATTCTGAATCTTGAAGTTGAGGCAGTTGTCTATACTGAGAAAAATAAGACATTTTTTCATTTTCCCCTAAACCAAACCAGATCATGTTTAGGGCGTAAAAAAGAAAACATGTCCGGGTGGGTAAAAAAAAAATAGGTTTAGTAACATTATTTAAATATTTTTAAAATTTTCCGTAAATTTTATGTATTAGTAGATATAGAACTGCCATTCCTCCTATGAAGAAAACACGTAAATTTATTGGAATTGTCGAAAAAACTAAAATCATGTATAGTTTCAGTTGTTTTAACATTTAATTCTTAATGTTACTTATGCATGGTTGAAAATAGTGTGTTAGAATTAATAAAATAATTTTACTTTCATTATCCGAATATTCGTGAGCTCCCTCGTGGCTAAGCGGTTAGCGTACGCCCCGTTGGCGTGGGAGATCTGGGTTCGATTCCCGGCGGGAGCTCATGCGGTTTGAATTCCACGTTAAGCTGTAGGTCCACGCCTCATATAGCTTCACTTCTGAAAGGGATGCTGAACTAAAAATCAAATCCAATCAATTCGAATATTCGTTTGGGTGTGCAATTATTCGTTTATTCGAAAAAATTTTTTTGGGAATAATTATTCAAAATATTATGTATTTCAAATATTTAAGTACTACTTGAAATGAATGATATAACTCTGGCGTCCATTTTAGTTGATCACTAGTATCATACAAAAGAAGAAAATAAAATAGGTCGTAGTAATAAATCAGAGAAAATCATAGAACTAGTTAATCAACAACATGTATAGACGTTACCTTCGAGTAGTTATCCTTCGAACAATATGATCTAGACGGATGATAAAAGGGAAGATATATCAATTACATGTGGAAACATGTGAATGGTGAAGATCGTTAAGCGATACAATACGCTGCTATCTGTTAGCTCTGAAGGTGTTAATTGATTGACTTTATTAGCCGAGATAATCGCTCTATTTGTCTTTTCCAATAAATAAATAAATAAATATTTAAATAAATAAATAAAAATAAAAATTTGCGTTCGTTCAAGTGTTATCGTACAGAATAACGGACGGACGGACGAACAAATGAACACACAGTACAATCTTATATGTCCTGCTGTGTGATTCTAATAAACCCAATGTATTGGTACATTCCTTGACGCGAATTTGAATTCTTCCCAATAAATCTCCTAATCTCCCCCGTTAAAGAGATCACTAAATACCTTCCCTAAACTTATTTCTCGAGTCCAAGAAGTATATAGATTCTGCCACTCCACTTCAAAATAATTATTAGATCTTCTTAAATAAGTTTTTTTTTCTTTTCAAACATCAGCCACACGATATGATCTGTTAAAAGTGAAAATTACCTAATCACTTGATCGCACTCGAAAATTACTTATATATAATTTTAACACATTGCTTTCAATCAATAAGAAAATCAGTTATGGGCAGAAAGACTTTTTTTTAAAAAGAAGAACCGAAATAGTTTTTTTTTTTTAAAAAAAAAAAAACAACTTTCAAAAACCGCTTTTCTATCAAAAGCGGTTTCGAGTTTAAAACTGGTTCGGTTTTCTACAAAAAAAAAAAAACTTTTTTTGCTTCTTCGTTAACTTGTTTGGAAATAAGTGCTTCAGCGGATATTGGTTTCGGCAAAAACTCAAAACTTTTTGAAGAAAATGGTTTCGTGAAAAATCTAACCGGTGTTTGAATAAATTCGAAATGTCAATTTTTCTACAAACCAGTTTTGCTCATTCTTGTTTAAAATGTGCTACAGCTAAATGTGATGTTCTTACAAAAATTCGTTTGTCCTATGTCTGAAAATCGTAGCAATAGAAAGAATTAAGCAAAACAAAATATTCAATTTGTCGTACACCTTGCTGCATTTGTTATGTTATTGATAAATTCTCTGGAGTCTACGTATAAGTCAACTAGAACCATCCTGAGATTTGAATTAACACATTGTCGAAGATTCGTTGAAATTTGTGAAATGCGTCCAATAATTCTTGCGTTTAAAAAGCTGATCATAGACAGAGATAAAAAGCGTATCTCAAAAATTATTCTTCTTTTGCTTCTCCTACTACTCGAACTGATATGTTTATACTTACAGCAACAAAAATGTGGCAATTAACACATCGAGAAGTGAAAAGTCACTGAAACACTTGTAATGTTGCCAAACTCCTTCGTTTAAAAAATAAATAAATACGAAATATTAGCACAATTAAATAATTTAATCTGTAGGAAAAGCAGAAAATGTTAAGGAGGCAACTGATGTATTATATACTTTCTCTTTTCCAGAATCACCGTTGTTAAACAAACAAAGGATAATGAATGAGTGCTCTCGAAGTGTCTCCAGGGTCGTTGTGAAGGCAGGGGTGGGGTCAATGTAAAAACAGAAAAACAAGAGCAGGAAAATATGTATTTTGTAGCGTGGTTGAAGGTGTGAATTCTCCGCCCTTCTCAAATGTTATTTTGTTTGATTTCTATATTAGTCAAAGAGCAAAAATCCACTTTTTAACTCAACTAAATCAACTTCATCTTGTTGCAGAATTAACATATTCTAGCACATGTAAACTAAACATGTAATTTAGTTCAATTTCTCATATGTGTATTCACAATTGCAAGAATGATTATTGAAGGCAATGCTTTAGAAGTCAGTGGAAAAGTGTATTATTCTGTAAATTGAGAAAGCTTGAAGGTACTTTTTCGATTCACATACAGATTTCAACTTTAGTTTCGCTGCAACAGATAATTGCTTTTCTTTGTACAGAAAAGAAAATATCTTATGAAACCAATATCTAGCACTTCATATTTTTAACATTAGTGTGATATGCTACTGATAACTATCTAACTCAATGGCCTATGGAACCCGGAGGTTCAATTTCGTGTCCACAAAATCTCCTCAGTTTCTACCTTGTATTCATATTTCTGCGAGATCCATCTTAATATTGTCCTCCCACCTGTACCTAGCTCTTTCTAATGGTCGTTTTCCGATTGGACTTCCAGTTGAAATCTTGAAAGCCTTTCTACTTTTTCCATTCTGGCTACATGACCTGCCCACTTAAGCTTTGTAGACGTGATGACTCTAATATTGCTTGGTAAACGGTATAAATTATGCAGTCTCTTTCTATGAAGTATCTGCCATTTCCCATTCTCGTTCCTCTTGGATTCAAATATTCGTCTCAGGATCTTGTACTGATAACAGTTGACAAATAATACTAAACTGTGGTTCATAGTAATAACAACCTCTGCACATATCTACAAAAATTTAGATTACTACTCACGAAGTTAATTTCTCTTAATCCCTTTAAACATCTTTTTCATTATTGTACTAGCAAGACAATAATATATAGTATGGTTATTTAAATATAAGTAAAACTAAAAATTCTGATAAACTCTTAAACCTTATTTTTTCCTTAACTATATTGTTGTCTAGAAATAAGACATATATCAGTTAATAGATCACATCGAATTGAACAAAATGAAATACTTGATAGTAAATTTTCATGCGTAGTTTTGAAAGAAAATAAACTTTATGGTTGTAAAAAAGTATGGTGTTTGTTGCCAATATGGTACAACAAAATAGTTTTTATTATGCTGGAATAAATTATTTATTTATTTATGTAATGAATATGAAAATTATAAACTATTAAGTAGCAGATTATATCTATCGGTTTCATTTCTCTTAACGGTGACACACTAGAAAGTCCTAAGACTGACACATATACTTCCTACTTTGTTAAAACAGCCTCGCTGCTGAACGGGACATTAAACTCAACAACAAAACACATTTAAACTTTGGATATTGTTCTTTTAATATTTGTGAAATATTTATGCACTATAACCTATGAATTTAAAAGTAGCAAAATTAATGTCCTTTTTTAAAGTTTTCACTTATTTCAGTTTTTATTTTTTTTAAGTGTCGACAATAATAAATTTTAAACCATGACAACTATTATTATTTAAGCAAAATGCAAGTGATTTTCTGTGATTTTTATGACACTATGGTAATTGAAGAAAATATCTGCTTTTCCTCTTTGAGTAAGAAAGGGTCAATCCCTTTTAAAAGTATGTACAATATAATACTAAATAAATTAGTAGCGTAGGTGTTCGTATTAATGAACACTGAAAATGCAAAGTCCACTAAACTAACTTAGAATTTAGTGAAATGATATACTTTCTGCCGTTTATTTTTTTTAAGCCAATAACTGGGATACCTCGTTAGATACTAACCGTCGGGAAAGACGAGAGGAAATTGGAAATAACCGATACCAGTATTTACTTTTGTTTCGGTGTTGATTTCCTTTCTTCCCAACGTAAAACAGTCCTCTCAAACTGCTATTTACAGCAGTAATTACCGTTCGTTCCTAAGACATAAAAAAGGAAGAAGAGATTTATGTCAAGTAAAACTTGAAAATGAAAGAACCAATTATGCTAGTTTTAAATTCATAGGTTATATAATGCATAAATGTTGTGCAAATATTAACAAAATGGAGTCCAAAGTTCAACAAGTGTTTGTTTTAACAAAATTTATTTTTAAAGTTTATGATAACACACCAATTTGCGTCTGATATTTAGTATTAAGACGTATTAATTGTAAACGATTCTGTGAGCGCCGGACCCACATAAGTTCAAAAATTTTGGATACCGGTATTTATTTGTTTCATAAATATAGTTTCATAAACTAAAACAGTTAGTATAGACAGCGTAATTGTTGTGAAATAGTTATATAGTTTTCTTGTTTTCTTGTGAAATTTAAAGTACTAACAGATGTAGCTTGGGTAGTCAGCAATTCACATAACAACTACGAATGTGGATCAAAGAAAGGAAATAAATCAATATTACACAAGAATAACATGCATGATACAATGCAGAAACATGAACGTACACGCGTGAAAACACATATTATCTATTATTAAAAATGATAACCAATGTAAAATAAGGTGATGGTGTAAAAGAATATTCACTATATTTATCCGTCAATACATAAATAATATCAAGAGAACTAACAAAGTTTGACTAGAAAGACTATATTAACGCTGATAAACTCGAATCAGGAATAAAAGATAACCATGAATATATTTATCTTTTCTTCCGTTTTAATTTAATTTACTTTTTGTTTTGAGTTGTGTCTAGTTTTGATGTATAATACCAAAATAAATAAATAAAAATCCAAAGAATTAAATTTAAAAAATAAAATAAAAAATATATATTTAAACCTCATACAGTAATTGTTTGCCACTTTCTGTGCCTATATGAGAATTTATTTAGCTTGTTTCATTAGTATTTTTATATATAACTTCACTTTATTTGCTTAACATTTTAAATATACATTAAAAGAGCCTTAATTTTTTTTTTCACCTTTTCCGCCAATTTATTATTTTATTTTATTTTTGTTTGTTATTGCGACGTACAATTATTCGTACTTGGCCTTCTATCTTATTCGTTGTATTTATTTAGCTTAATCTCCATCTTCCTTTTTTCACCTTTGTTGTATCTTTTGTTTACGTTAACTTACTTATAGGCCATCCGTATGTGTTTGTTAAATTTTAAGAAAAATCTTTGTAGTAGCTCTGTCAGAGAAAGAACATGAACTTTACTAGCCGGAATTGGATGATACTTCTGAAATAAAGGAAAACAAATTTTATACAAATTAATAGTCTGTACCACTACCAATAATAATAATAATAATAATAATAATAATAATAATAATAATAATAATAATAATGTAAAAGAAAACTCATTTTTCTGTATGGTTTCTTTAATAATACGTATTATGATAATAAGTGAATAACCTAACAATCTTCACTTTAATTAGCGAATTCATTTTATTTATTCCTACAATTTATTAAGTATTTGGATACACTAAAAAATTGCTATTATTTCTTGGTTTTGAGTTATGTTCTGAACATTTGCTTATTTCTAAATCTTGTATTTTGAGGAACATGTATTTTTCAGAAGCTCAATGAAGATTTTTAATACATGAAATCATAGTATGTTTTCAATTGATACAATTATAACATAAATTTTAGGAGTATTTTGCAACAATTAAGAAAAAACACTTAAAATTTGGTGTAAGTTATATTTAGAATGACTTAAACATTAGACAATATTTTTTCAGGAATCTTTTTGTGTTGTTTCCTTTCTTCTGTTTTCAGACTCAAATTATTGACAAACCGAAAACAAAGAAAGCATATTTTGCTCGTTGCTGAAAGTGATAATGTTTTCTGCAATATGTTCTTCCTTCGTTTTGTTAAATTAAACTAATGAAATTATTGAAATATTAAAAAGTAGGACATGTACACAGAATAAGCTATATAATATAAACCAAATAGGTGTATGATATTTCAACAGTTTCGGATATGAATTATTAAAACTTAGATCCCAGTTCTGAGTTTTTAAATTTTTTTTTAAAGTTCGATGTTCCCATGCATGTTCCCAAACACTAAACATAATTCAAATTTGACTATTTATTGCTGTTTGTTTGTATACAAACTTCAAGAACGTTGGAACACTCATTTCTATTTTATCCTTTAGACCGTTCGCTAAGTTAATCTTTACTTTTAAAATTTAGTGAATAATTTGAAAAAAAAAAAGAGACTTAAGAATATCAAAAATATAGAAAATGAGCAAGTTAGTATCTACAAAATGCTATTAAATAAAGTAGTTACCGTTTCCAAACCTTTTCTTATGGACCAGCAATTTGAGTGTGCAGTGTATCACGTTATTATTGTTGGGTACCCACATTTACATACTATACAAAATTTCTTGAAAAATTATTTGATCATATAATTTTGTAAACACTTTCTGGCTCACTTTCCATATTTTTTATGTTTTTCATTGTCTTTGAGCTATTCAGATACTACCTGGCTCACTTTCTACATGTTTGATATTCTTCTATGTCTTTGAGTTACTCAGATACTACCTGGCTCACTTTCTACATTTGGGATATTCTTCTATATCTTTGAGTTATTCAGATACTACGTGGCTCACTTTCTACATTTGTGATATTGTTCTATGTCTTTGAGTTATTCAGATATTACCTGTTTTTTCCCTACATTTGTGATATTCTTCTATGTTTTTGAGTTACTCAGATGCTACCTAGCTCACTTTCTCCATTTGTGATATTCTTCTATATCTTTGAGTTATTCAGATACTACCTGGCTTACTTTCTGCATTTGTGATATTCTTCTATATCTTTGAGCTACTCAGATACTACCTAGCTCACTTTCTACATTTGTGATATTCTTCTATGTCTTTGAGTTATTCAGATACTACGTGGCTCACTTTCTACATTTGTGATATTGTTCTATGTCTTTGAGTTATTCAGATATTACCTGTTTTTTCCCTACATTTGTGATATTCTTCTATGTTTTTGAGTTACTCAGATGCTACCTAGCTCACTTTCTCCATTTGTGATATTCTTCTATATCTTTGAGTTATTCAGATACTACCTGGCTTACTTTCTGCATTTGTGATATTCTTCTATATCTTTGAGCTTCTCAGATACTACCTAGCTCACTTTCTACATTTGTGATATTCTTCTATGTCTTTGAGTTATTCAGATACTACGTGGCTCACTTTCTACATTTGTGATATTGTTCTATGTCTTTGAGTTATTCAGATATTACCTGTTTTTTCCCTACATTTGTGATATTCTTCTATGTTTTTGAGTTACTCAGATGCTACCTAGCTCACTTTCTCCATTTGTGATATTCTTCTATATCTTTGAGTTATTCAGATACTACCTGGCTTACTTTCTGCATTTGTGATATTCTTCTATATCTTTGAGCTACTCAGATACTACCTAGCTCACTTTCTACATTTGTGATATTCTTCTATGTCTTTGAGTTATTCAGATATTACCTGTTTTTTCCCTACATTTGTGATATTCTTCTATGTTTTTGAGTTACTCAGATGCTACCTAGCTCACTTTCTCCATTTGTGATATTCTTCTATATCTTTGAGTTATTCAGATACTACCTGGCTTACTTTCTGCATTTGTGATATTCTTCTATATCTTTGAGCTTCTCAGATACTACCTAGCTCACTTTCTACATTTGTGATATTCTTCTATGTCTTTGAGTTATTCAGATACTACGTGGCTCACTTTCTACATTTGTGATATTGTTCTATGTCTTTGAGTTATTCAGATATTACCTGTTTTTTCCCTACATTTGTGATATTCTTCTATGTTTTTGAGTTACTCAGATGCTACCTAGCTCACTTTCTCCATTTGTGATATTCTTCTATATCTTTGAGTTATTCAGATACTACCTGGCTTACTTTCTGCATTTGTGATATTCTTCTATATCTTTGAGCTACTCAGATACTACCTAGCTCACTTTCTACATTTGTGATATTGTTCTATGTCTTTGAGTTATTCAGATATTACCTGTTTTTTCCCTACATTTGTGATATTCTTCTATGTTTTTGAGTTACTCAGATGCTACCTAGCTCACTTTCTCCATTTGTGATATTCTTCTATATCTTTGAGTTATTCAGATACTACCTGGCTTACTTTCTGCATTTGTGATATTCTTCTATATCTTTGAGCTTCTCAGATACTACCTAGCTCACTTTCTACATTTGTGATATTCTTCTATGTCTTTGAGTTATTCAGATACTACGTGGCTCACTTTCTACATTTGTGATATTGTTCTATGTCTTTGAGTTATTCAGATATTACCTGTTTTTTCCCTACATTTGTGATATTCTTCTATGTTTTTGAGTTACTCAGATGCTACCTAGCTCACTTTCTCCATTTGTGATATTCTTCTATATCTTTGAGTTATTCAGATACTACCTGGCTTACTTTCTGCATTTGTGATATTCTTCTATATCTTTGAGCTACTCAGATACTACCTAGCTCACTTTCTACATTTGTGATATTCTTCTATGTTTTTGAGTTACTCAGATGCTACCTAGCTCACTTTCTCCATTTGTGATATTCTTCTATGTCTTTGAGTTATTCAGATACTACGTGGCTCACTTTCTACATTTGTGATATTCTCCATTGCCTTTGAGTTATTCAGATACTACCTGGCTCACTTTCTACATTTGTGATATTCTTCTGTGTCTTTGAGTTATTCATATATTACCTGGTTTTCTTTCTACATTTGTGATTTCTTCATTGTCTTTGAGGTAGTCATTAAAATTCAAAAGAAAAAAATGGTGGTGAGCAGGAAGAACCTTAAGTATAGACAGAATCGCAGCAGACAAATTAATATTCTTAGCTCCTTATCATAATATGCAGTAAAATATTCTTTCTTATTCTTTTTAGGATGAAACTTAGCCTTCAAAAAGAAAGTAGTTGTCTATTATTTTTAAATCACGACTCTCATTCATTCATTATAGTTTAGATACTACAGTATATATACTAAAATAGTGATCTTTTACATCTCCACAGTTAATACAATGCTCCCTAAAACTAGTACATATTGTGTGATAAATTATACATTTTTCGTGTCCTTTTTCATAAGACAAATAGGAGTGATGTGACAGCTTCGAATTTGAGATGTCGACAGATGAACCACTGCACACTTTAAAAATATTTTAAGCTATTATTAATCCGATCATTTGTCTGTTTGTTAGTACATGTGCAGAAGATTGGCTGGAATTCCTTGATTTTTTCTTGTCCCATCTCCTTGGATTCACAACTCATGACCAGCTGGATGAGTTTTAGTTGCGTAATGTGTCGTCTCGTCAACCCATAGGATTCCATCATTTTTTTTTTTTTTTTTCAGTTTCTAGACCTCAGTAAACTACCTTTTAATTCAAGTAATTTCATTACGCTCGGTCGGTTGTTCAAAGGTAAAACACTCACTTGTGTTTTTCTCTTAACGGTCCCGTGTTTGTTCCACAGCCAAATGATCTCGTAGTAGACAAAATAATGTCCATAAATCCTCTTGTGATTCTTTTATTTCTCTCCACTCTCTTCAATCCATAATTCTTCAGTTGCCATTCTCATGGATTTATCACTCTTGTTCTTTACCCTGAAAGGCATAAACTTTGGACGTTTGTGAAAAATTATAGGTTGAAGGTAATTAGTGTGCTGAGATGTTTATTTTTGGTGATGAAAAATAATTATTTGATGTAATTAATGTGTATTTATATGATAATCCAAATTATACATCCGTGATCATGTTTTAAATTTCTTCTTTTTTGAAAGGAAGAAAACGGTCAAAAAAACGTGCTGACCAGCTGCATTAGGTGTCAACTTATTGCACGTACTCGTTTCTCAAAAGATAAAAACGTTAACAATAAATACGAATAATAATAATAATAATAATAATAATAATAATAATAATAATAATAATAATAATAATTTATTGTATTTTCACAAATTTAACGTATTTTTAAGGAACAAATATCTAGGTAACCTCAGCAAGTTTTGTATAAGTTATGAAATGCATTTTCATTCTCTGTGTCCAGGTGTCTAGGAAGAATAACTTGAATTATACATGTCGTCGGTTGTGATGAGTGTCATCTGAATCAGAGTTATTGTTGTGAAAATGTTATATTTAACAGATTCTGTATCCCAAATTTCATTAAAACGGTCAACTAGAAGCGGAATCTTAAGACTTGGTCAAAATTGCTATATAATTATCATATTTACAAAAAGAGACCCATAATTCGGTTTAAAGTGAATGGTACAAAGAGGAATATTATTATTATTATTATTATTATTATTATTATTATTATTATTATTATTATTATTATTATTATTATTATTATTATTATTATTATTATTATTATTATTGAACAATGATGAGTTCAGACATTCTCATCCGGGGGAGGATACGAATCCTTTGGGAAGCCAAGATTTTCCCTAAATGTATTATTTTCCCGAGTTCAAATGTTCAAAATTTAACCGCAATAGAATTCGTCTTCCGCAAGAGAGCAAGTTTTCCTTTTTAACTGGAAGAGAATTTTTCCTCCGGGAGAGAGTTTTCTCGTGCTCCTGGAGCCGCAGTGGCTCAGTGGTAGAGCGTTCACCTTTGGTTCGATCCCAGCTCGCGTGAAGTGAGCTTTATGATGGACAAACACCGTGTGCGTGGGTTTTCTCGGGGTTCTCCCGTTTCCTGCCAGTTTTTTCATTTCACCATTTCATTCATTTCTCATCATCACGTCTCCTTTAGCCTAGCCGACATAATTATGGGACGTAAAACTTAAAAATTTCATTTTTTTCTCGGGCTCCTCACTGTATTCATCCCTGTCTATGATAACTTACTGGTGTATGGTCAATGGGGCTTATATTGCTTTTTGATCGTTTTTAGTTTGTGACACCTTATTGACTAGAAAAGCGTATCATCTTTTGTTCAAAACCGGCATTATGGGCTTATGTCTAGGTGCAATGATCAATGTCCCTTAAGCCATATTTCATATCTTTTGATCGGTATTAAGTGCTTATGTCTACATATGTTCGTTTTGGCTCCCTTAAAAAAGTAAAGGTAATTTTTCTGACTTAAGCCCCTTTGACCATGCACCAATGGATGATGTTTTTGTTGGTTTTCGATATTTCATAATCCCGAATCTAATTTTTAATAAGAAAACAAAACTTCTTAGTATTATAGCGCGTGAAGCTAAATGCAGAATTATTTGAACAACGAAGGACAAATTAGGACATTCAAAGTGCAACAGAATCAGGTCTAATTACCGAAATTGTTAGAAAAAGAGACGTAAAGTACGGCACGCTTAAAACTTAACACTGGTTTTTACATTACAAGACTTAATTACAATCTCTGGGCATGAATCTTCTAAGCTCTGAAGGGAGCTTAAAGATGAAATATGTGTAAAAAATAAATAAATAAATAAATAAAATGATGCAAGAAGTGAAGTTGATTCCCTTGTTCACTGAACGTGCCAATTATAGGCTAAGAAAGCCGGAAAGTCGTTGGAGTCTATGCGTTAACAACCAGTGTTTCTTCCAGACATGTTTTTTGGGGGGCACTGGCCCCCGGAGCTCTGAGAGTACCCCCGGACGAGACTAAAGTAATACGTCTATAATATAATAATAAATAAAATAGTACCAGAAATGACCCCCGGAATACTACGTGTGCTTCCCCGAAACATTTTTTTCTGAAAAATGACTATTAACAACAAATCACTCAGTCATATATATTAATAATCTCATTAACACGTTGTTAGATTTTGTTTCCTATTGTGTTGAATCAAAATTTCAATACAAATCTGATTAAATGTCAGTTCCTAATTCACAAAAGGAAAACAAGTTATTCTGTAAATGTGAAAGGAGAAACATTGCAAAGTCTTAATATAAGGATCTCGTACATTCATAAGAAGAGAGGAAGAATAATTTGTTCTTTAAGAAAAAGAGTAATTACTGTGATATCCGGCATGCAGTTCAAAAGAGTGAAAGAGAGAAAGAGATAGGACAATGTATTGGTTTCAGTCGATTGAAGATGGCTGTTCTTCCTTCGCTGATTTATAGACTATCTGTCTACACCTCTTCGTCAGGTTCAAAATAACTAGACTGGAAAAGATGTATTGCCTCAGTGGCATTCCAAAGAACCAACGGTACCTCCAAATGTGATTCGTAGGTCTCCTCCCTTTTTGAACAACGCTTTCACAAAATCCTACACAAGTCTCACTCATTTTAGTTATTAAAGTTAGTTGGAAGATAATTTCACACTCAGTATAGAAATTTAGTAGTAAACACTGTATTTTCCGAAGGAAAAGAGAAAATTTCCTGCAAATTTGTGAGAAGAAGGAAAAACATTATATATATATTTGAACAGTGTGTTCTAGGTTCAACTCGAACTAATGGGGATGATATTGAGACGAGGTCTCGTCTCCAGTCGAAAACATCGTCTCGGTCTTGAGAGCCAAGTCTGGATCTCGTCTCGAAAGCCTCTAAATAAATTGTCTAAAATCAAATAAATGAGCAAGTAGAGGGATCTATTATCATATTACAGCCTGCAATTTCCGCTTTTTTTTTTTTTTTTAATTTTTTCACTTCTTTCTTGGACCACATACCATTTCGTAGGTAAGTGGCGAAAGATCGTGTTTTCTGTGTATAATATACTATATTCATAGGTTCAATTCTCACTAGGTGTTTAAACCCTTGGATGCAACCCGAATGGTGATACAGATTCTACTTTAAGCAATAGATGCGTCTCATGTAGCCTAGGTTTTGGAAAGGAGCATTAAACTAAAATCAATCAATTACAATACTAATTTGTTTTCTCCTCTAGTGAATCGGTGTCACTCAATACTCTGTACTCCCCAAGACAATCAACTGCATTCCTTGCGCGTCTAGTGGCTAGTGCGCGCGTAGTATGCCTAACATAGCATCGGTGCTGAAAGGAGACGCAAAACTTCAATAAACAAACAACAAATCCAGACAAACAAACCTACATCTTGCTCTGAAGAAGAAACTGCAGATATTTCCTTCCACATTTTGTCTAATCTTTCTCACATTTACAATATAAAACAGCCAGTTACTATTTATTTGATAAAGACCATAAGAACTATCATGGCAGAAGGAAGTAATATATAATATTAGTTTAGAAACTTATTTCATTGGGGAGAACA
Source organism: Thermobia domestica (assembly GCF_964235325.1). NCBI lineage: Eukaryota > Metazoa > Arthropoda > Insecta > Zygentoma > Lepismatidae > Thermobia > Thermobia domestica. The sequence goes on from NW_027656047.1 coordinate 81,148, forward strand.
GACTTTGGAACTTTTAACAATCAATAATTTCTCACTAGAAACCAAATTTGTATACCATAGGACCCTAGAAGCATACTTTGTGAATCTTATGTTGGCTAATAGTCGGAATTTTTGGGAATTGATAATTGTAAAAATATAGTTGAAAGTTACGTTGATATATAATAGTTTAAAGTATGTTTTGGCTCGCCAACAATTTGCTGTTATTTACCCAACAGTTTCTATCTCGCACTTTCGATCGTAATTTTACTTCCTTTGTACGTAATGCGTCGGCAATTAAGTTAACTGGCTAATGCTCGGCAAAGCAGCCAATTACAACGTAAATCTAACGTTGGCAATTGGCTAGCCTACTGTTTCCCACTGATGCGCCTACTATCTGTCTTGCTAGAGAAGTTCATACATTTTTAGTTATCAAGCCACGGAAATAAAAGAAGCTAGAATTAATTGTAGAATCTACTTCGGACAATAAATTTGCTTGGATGACTCTTTATGTTATATCAGACATGGCTTAATAATTATTGCCAATGAATTACTCAGTTATTCTGCACACACTGAAATATGCTAAGCATATTTAGTATTAGAATGTAGGTAAATGTATGTCCAGTGTTTTGTGAAATTGAATTCAGTAAACACTTAAGAAAGAAACGACAACTTTCCATTAAATGCTACGGAAAGAAATATTTTTCTAAATAGTTCCCAGAGTCAGAGCACTTATCAATGAGGTCATCTTTAGACACTGCCCACATCAATAAATGGAGAGACAACCCTAAACATTGCATTCTATAGGTGGCTTCCGGTATGAAAGAGGTGGGAAGAAGGAAAATTACCTGCGTCGTTAATGGTGCATAATGTACAATGACAACTTTTAACAAGGAAAATTCCTATCGTCTAAAGAAAACACTTGTCCTTTGTGAGGAAATGAAGACATTGGAAGTTACATACAATAACTCTGATCCTATGAAGGCTAAAGTTCACAGGAAACAAGCACAAGAAACAACTTTATTGGACGGTTGAATGTGGAAATGTAAAATGCACAGAAAATATTCTGGATGATGTATGTTAATAAGTACATTTCGTGGCGATTCATACAGATGGAAGATAATTTGCTAATCGAAGGAATTAAAATACCTAATAGAATTCTAAATCTTCTTTTCAGTTAAATTTTGTAGTTACACAAAAGAAGACTGATACGTATGAAGATTCTCTAGTCGATATAGTCAAGTCAACTACAAGTTGTAATATATGTATATACTCGTTAACAATATATATCATTATTCAATATACGATATGTGTACTATAATATATTTAGTTATTTAATCATTTTCTATAAAAAAAAAAAAAAAAACCCTTTCCGTATTATAATGATCATCAATTTTACAGGGGGGCGCGGTGGCTCAGTGGTAGAGCGTTCACCCCCGGTGCTTGGAGTCTTTGGTTCGATCCCAGCTCGCGCCGTGTGGACTTTGTCGTGCTCGTGGTTTTTCTCGGGGCTCTCCTGTTTCCTCCCACTTTCTTCATTTCACTCATCTCTCATCATCACCGTCTCCTTTAGCCTAACCGGCATAACCGTGGAACGTAAAACTTAAAGATTTCATTTCAATTTTACAGCATTCATCTATATTAATTTTACCACCGATTTTTCACTGTAACAAGTTTATTATCTTCCTTAGTAATAAATAATAACAATATGGAACTCATGAATATATCACACATTAAAATACACATAACATTTGGAAGTTATCTCCAACGTATTTTTTTTACAGTGTGTACTAACAGTATGGCTTAAGATATCCAAAAGTTTATCTACAAATATATATATTTATGCGAACGTCCCGCTCGCATTTTCTGTGCAAATACAATAATGAATTCAGACGTTTTCACCTAAAGAAAGTTTTCTTTTCTTGTAACTAGTCTTGCCGTAAGATTCAGAATAAATATTACTTAGTTGAAATGTTCAAAATTTACCCGTTATAGTAGATTTTTCTCTGAGGAAATTCCGTCTGACTCCAGGACAGATCCAATAAAGTTCTAGAAGAATTTTTTTTTTTTTTCACTATTTAACGTAGAATCTGAATCGCACGTACTCCTATCGAGAATTGAACCCTAGGACCCATGTCGTATAATACCTTGCATGATAACTGACCTACATAGTAACTGGAGGTCACATCGACACTGGCAGCAAAAACAGCTTTCTCTCGCCTCTCCGTAAACCCACTACTTTGGGGCCTCTGGTGATTTTTTTCACTTTTAAGAGATTCTTTACATTCTGATGGGAGCCACAAATATTAAAGGAAAAATAAGAACAAACTGTATAATTATACTATATATCCAGCCAGGGACGTACGCAGGGGGTGGGTCCTGGAGGTCCGGACCCTCCCCCCGAAATTTTGACTTTTGTGTAAATTTAGCCTAATTTTAGGGACAATTTTAGAAATATTAATATAAAATACCCTCATATTCAGTTTGGACCCCTCCCGAAATAAATTCCTGCGTACGCTACTGTATCCAGCATATGTTTTACATACAGAATTATTGAACTTAATTTTAAATATTTTACTCGCTTGTCAGTATAAAAAATTCAAACTGTTCAAGAAGTGGAAAATAATTTATTTTATCAACGTTGTTCGAGCTATTTCTTCAATTCGAATTTCTTAATTGACTCGGTAAAAAACATTCGGCCACATACCCATTAACATTCATATTTATCATTAACAGAGTAATTTGAAATTAATATAACACGTACGCACTCTTAAGTAATAGTAAAAAGTTATCTAACTTCATTTTGTGTATATTTATAATATACATTCTCTTGTAAAATAAGAACATGGTGATAGCATTGAAACTAAAGTATATATTCGATTTCAATCGCTTCTGAAACAAATGAGTAATTCATTACATCATTCATTTAGAGTACCAAGATGTGTACCTATTGTTTAAGGTAGAATCTAAATCGCACGTGTTCCTATCGAGAATTGAAACCCAGGTGACATGCCGAAGACGCGTTCGCTAGCCATATACGAGAAACGTTAAAATATGCATGAAGTTGTACGAGTCTATCAGAAACCGAATTTATTGAACCCCTCCAGTGCTCCGTGCCGTAGTACTACATTACATGATAACTGACCTAAAATCATGATAATTCTGACTTTCAGACTAGTAAAATAATAGAAATTATGCAGCCTATTTCTTTATTACATTTAAAATTTTATTTCTCGTCATTTTGCTATTCTTTACTTATTGGTAGTTTATAATTATTTATTTGAATGCCAGTGTAACACGTACATATTTGTCTGTGGTTTCGCATACATACTTTCACAATAACATTTCAGACTAAATCAAATTAAAATATGTATATCTCAAGAATATTCATTTGATCCTTAAAGGCTTATGTTTCACGTTTCGTGCGCAAGACTAATCACCTGTTACTTTTTATCCGAGCTCTAGCCGTGTTTTCATCTTTTTGTGTAAAACTGCAAATATTATTTACCTAAATTCTATGAGTGAGCCGCCTTCGGCCTGAGAGCGGACCGAATTTATGATTGCCGGCCACGCGTGAGCCGATAGTGGTCCGATTATATTAGAAAAATACATTAGAAACCTTATGAAGTAAATATTAGTTTTATTATTTTTTTCTGTTCTCTTGGTATTATACTTTGATACTTTTGAATTAACTGTTTATCTTCAAACACTGTTTCCGATAATAATTAACTTGTATTCCTATTTGATAAAGTTAGTGAAGAACTTTTGTATCCGTATAGTACAATAGTAAAATTACACTTTTGGATATGTTTAATTTCCTGAATAATACTTTGAGGAATAGTGATTAATACTATTCATTTTCCCTAATAATTCTATTGTTTACTTTTTTTCTTATTTTATAACAATGCACCAAGATACATTATTCATCTTCTTTATATTAATATTATTGAAATTGCGTTTCTTTTTTTACTATTTCGACGTGTCATCATGTACTGTCATTTAATACAATAGAAAATATCCATTTGCTTTAATAATACAATTAGGTATTATACCGAAATATCGATTTCGAAGGGGGCGCGGTGGCTCAGTGGTAGAGCGTTCACCTCCGTTGCTTGGGGTCCCTGGTTCGATCCCAGCTCGCGCCGTGTGGACTTTGTGGTGGACAAACACCGTGCTCGTGGGTTTCCTCGGGGTTCTCCCGTTTCCTCCCACTTTCTTCATTCCACCATTTCACTCATCTCTCATCATCATCGTCTCCTTTAGCCTAACCGGTATAACCGTAGGACGTAAAACTTAAAGATTTCATTTTCATCGATTTCGTCTCTCTGGTGTACTCGTTGATTATCTCTGGTATACTCGTTGAATGTTAAATAAAAGTTAAGACACAAATAATGAAAGAAAGAAATAAAAACGCATATAAGTAGAATTCCGTATTCCAGTATTAATACCGAGCTCCTTCGTGGCTAAGTGGTTAGCGTACGCGTCTTTGGCGTGGGAGACCGGGGTTGATTCCCAGAGGAGCTCATGTGGTTCGGATTCCACGTTAATCAGTAGGTTCACATCTTATATAGCCTCGCTGCAGAACGGAACGATAAACTCAATATCAACTCAACTCCACTCCAGTATTAGTATATAACAGAAATTTATGTGTACCGGTATCTTCAATGCATGTTTTTTTAAGTTAATTTAATTGTTAAGTTAGTTTAAGTTAATTGTCATTTATCTTAATGCATTTTGTGGTTAAATTCTATTATCAACAACTCGTTTCTTGTTTTGTTATGTTATTATTATATATTTTAAGGTACGTGTAATAGCAATATAATTTCCATACAAATATTAATTTATTCACCAGGTTCTGTGAATATTAATTTACCTACCGTATTTACAATCTAAAGTAAACTAAAAAGGAAAGAAAATCCGTTTAGTATTTTGCCTCATTAGTCTCCATAAATGCTTTGCATAACAGTAATTTTTCGTAAGATATGAAGCTTCCGAAAACAATCTACTTCTTTCTCTTTTATGCCTTCAAACGTTACCAAGATATGATAGCTTTATTTAAACCAAAATTACGAAATATGCCCTGTGAAGAAGAGTTCTAATTAATGTTCCCCACGAGACGAAACAAGAAATAAGTTTTTCTCCTCTCAGCTCAACTTAGGCAGAATTCTTCTCGTCTCGTTTTGATTCTCTAAGAATTATTTCTCATCTCATCTCGATTCCCTAAAAAATTCTTTCTCATATCGTCTCGATTCTCTAAGAATTCTTTCTAATCTCGTTTTGATTCTCTAAGAATTATTTATCGTCTCGTCTCGATTCTCTAAAAATTCTTTCTCATATCGTCTCGATTCTCTAAGAATTCTTTCTCGTCTCGTTTAGATTCTCTAAGAATTCTTTTTCGTCTTGTCTCGATTCTCTAAAAATTCTTTCTCATATCGTCTCGATTCTCTAAGAATTCTTTCTCATCTCGTTTAGATTCTCTAAGAATTCTTTCTCGTCTCGTCTCGATTCTCTAAAAATTCTTTCTCATATCGTCTCGATTCTCTAAGAATTCTTTCTCATCTTGTTTAGATTCTCTAAGAGTTCTTTTTCGTCTTGTCTCGATTCTCTAAAAATTCTTTCTCATATCGTCTCGATTCTCTAAGAATCCTTTCTCATCTCGTTTAGATTCTCTAAGAATTATTTTTCGTCTTGTCTCGATTCTCTAAAAATTCTTTCTCCTCTCAACTCTCTAAGAATTCTTTCTCGTCTCATCTCAATTCTTTAAGAATTATTTCTCGTCTCGTCTCGACTCTCTAAGAATTCCTTCCATTCTCGTTTTGAGTCTCTAAAAATTCTTTCTTGTCTCGTTTCAATTCTCTAAGAATTCTTTCTCGTCCCGTTTCGATTCTCTAAGATTTTTTTCTAGTCTCGATTTTCTTCTCTAAGTATACTTTCTCGTCTCATTTCAATTGTCTAAGAATTTTTTCTCGTTTCGTTTCGATTCTCTAAGAATTCTTTCTTGTCTCGTTTCGATTTTTAAAAAGCTTTTCTCGTCTCGCTTTGTAAATTTATATACTTGATTTTTGAAAGTAGTCTTTGGTAGATTTTGCAGGTAGTAAAAGGAAATTCAAATGACGTATAGAGATATCAGTTGGATAGTTATGTTAATTTTTTTTAAAACGATACACATCAGCAAAGTTTCTTAATCAATGTCCACACCCAAACGAACCTCAAAGTCATTCAGAGCACATCAGAGTTACTAGCAACTGATTTTAACAATGTAAATTTTTGGAGTTTGTACGAAGTACAAAGATACTAACTAAACTTCTGATTTCTTACAGGTATAAGGTAATGATACATAAATAATAGTACAATTAATTAAATATTAAATGAAAGCTTTACATTAAAACATAGTAATAATTCATGAGTAGGCTATCTTACTTTGTAACATGCAAATAATTTTCTTAATAAAATTGACTGAAATATCACATAAATAGTTCAAGCAGTTTAGTAGTATTGCGTAAATAGTTTAAGACTAAACTACCATTAAATCATGTAATGACATATAACGAAGGTTTATGGCATATAACGATGGTTTAAGTTTGACTTTCATTATTTCTTATCTAATCTATGTATTTACAATAACAAATTAAATTTTCAGACCGTACTAGGTATTCATATGTTAAATTATATACTATTGGAATCAGAGCACACTTATTATGAATTAAATTACAGTTTCATTAAAACACACACACACACACACACACACACACACACACACACACACACACACACACACACATATATATATATATATATATATATATATATATATATATATATATATATATATATATATATATATATATATATATATATACTTCCCTTGAGCAGTTTTATTTTTGTATCATGTTACAACATATATATGTGTGTGTGTTTTATGTTGTATGTTATATATATGTGTGTGTGTTATATATATGTTGTAACATGATACAAAAATAAAACTGCTCAAGGGAAGTATCTATTCATTTAATATAGCTAAGGAAATTTGTAAAATATTCTCATTTTGAATTTGATCATTCACTTGGTGCTGCAGGTCATGGTGCACCCTGCAGGTCAGTCATATAAGCTCTTGACAAACAAGGAAGGTCAAATACATAACATGAGTTCTTAACAGATAAAATATTCTTGTAACTAGGAAATAAGTCTTAATACGTAAGACTTTGACGAGTTGGAAACTAAAGATGTTTTCCTGTAATTATGAAACAAGGAAACATTTCCGCAATTAGGCGGAAGACTAACATCAGGATATTGATACAGCAAGAGAGGTTTTGAGGGTCGGGGAATGAGAAAATTTAGAGAATCTTGTTCGTTAAAATACTACATTTATATGCTTATGTATAGCAATTGACTGCATTTGGGAATCTTTCTGTTCTTTATTTGTGTTCGTAAAGGGATTCGCACAGAAATAGTGAAAACTGGGAAGGAGATTCACGCTCATATTAGAACTGTGCACTGCGTAAACAGCACAGGTTCAGATAGTTTGAAATATAATGTTGCTTGCCTTTCTTGTTTGAATAATTCCCTGTCTGGTGTTAATATTGTAGAGTTGGAATGGTTTGATCTTGGTGACGTATTCAGGGGTAAAAGTGTGGGGGAATGCGGGGCGTCCCCCCGCTTACAGGAAATATCCGTGGCGTCCCGCCACTCTCAAAATTACAATGTACAAAGATAGGCATGGAAGACGGCATGATGTCAAGCGTCCCCCTACCTTTTCAGACTCAGTTTTACCCCTGGACGTGTTTGCCCCATGCCGTTTCCTTTTACTTATCTATTTTACTTCAACTAGTACGTAATTATTCCTAATAATTTAAATAATCCCTAAGAGTGTGAAATACGACATGAGCTGGCTTCTCATGCTACTCTTCATGCAGCTATAAAATCCGAACGTACTTCCACCTGTGCTTTCTCCTAACTGTCGTCGATATCATTTTATCTATTGGCATTAGCTCACTTTATTCTGATTATTTTTGGGTTATGTATTTTCTTTATTCTTCTTTATGAGTCGTTGATTTTCAAAGTTGTCCTCATTAACTAAATTATTGGTCTGTCAAAGATATAAACAATTAACTTTTCATTGTATTATTATTATTATTATTATTATTATTATTATTATTATTATTATTATTATTATTATTATTATTATTATTATTATTATTATTATTATTATTATTATTTTCTGCTGAGTGGAATTTTATTCATTTAGTCTAAAACTATACATTCACCCGACACTTCGAAGGTTTTATAGTACTGTACAGTGGCGTATTTACGATTTTCTTTCGGGGGGTTTCGCTAACTTTCTTTCCTGGAAATGTGAAAATTCTGCAAGATATTCCATTTACTTTAAAGTAGTAAATAAGATTTCGGGAAGCTTAAGCTCGGAAGCCTCCCTTAAATAACCCACTGGTACTGTATAATCTCAATACTCGGCAATCGAAATCAAGAGTGACTAATTAGGAAAACATTATTGGTAAATATAACTAACTTTAAAATAAATTTCGAATGAACTATCATATCATATTTACATATAGGTATGCGATAATCTAACAAATGATATCGAAAAATAGAATCTACTTAGAAGTTCTAAATAAAGCAATTATTTATATTTGTTGAGTTTAGAGGTTATAAAAGAGGTGTAATTGCAATGCCTTGAGAAACTCCTGATCCTACTTAAAATTATTCTGAAGCGAAACATGCGATTTGGGAGATTGATGAGGCGAATAAATTATAAGCACTAAACAGCAATGATTATTTATTGGTAGTGTTTTTCTTGGGAGTATATTTTAAATACGACATGGTTTCTGTCGCTCAACGCTTCTAATGGTAATTTGCGTAAAGCAGTAACAACAGTTCTTCAACCACGATTTCTGAGGGTTTAAAAAAACTAAAAGAAAAAAGACGTGTGAATCCCACTGTGGTTGCATATGACAAAGAGGTCACGTAGCGCCATCAAACGGTCAAATGGCGAAACCACATAGCCATTTGGAAGTTGACGATCGGTCGTAAAGGATAACAATAACTCATACGCGAAGAGTTTGTTGTAATGCACCTGCACATATGTCGCACACCGTTTTCATCGATTTTTACAGAGCCCACACATATTATTGCTTTGTGTTCTTTCCTATCCGCGGTCAACAGCGTCAGACAGAATGTTGCAGTCAGGATTCATTTCTAGCCATGGACGAAGTGGGAAGACAATATTTTTACCACTTTTTAAAAAAGAAGTTGTATTCATTCCTGTTCATCCAGTTCTTTTTAGATTATGGACTATGGTTGTTATCGTTAGTAGGAAATGAATAAACGAGACCTAGATATTGTTGAATATGTTCGAATGTCTGTTAAAATTAAATAATCATCCTACCAGCACACTTGGTAGCTCTACATAGGCATGGTTGCAGTTGCTAACTGCAAAATTTATCCTTTACTATCTTCCACTCCTGATCACAATTTTGCTTCTTGGAGATTACGTTGGTTTTCAAAGCGGCCAAGTATAACAAGAGCATTGTTGGCAGTTGGTTAGACCACTGTTTCTCACAATTGGACCTACTGTCTGTGTCGGTAGGGCAGCTGTTACTAGATGAGAGAAAATTACCGAAGTTTAGATATTTTCACCTAAGTTCCATTAATGTAGTTTTGCCTACATCTATAACTCTTCCGCTTGAAGAGAACAGACAAAGAAATTAATCAAAGTCCAAAGATATAAACATTAGAGTACGCGTAATATCAATGATTACGTCTACTTTCAATCCTAGCTAATTTAAACATAGAAATTCGATAAGAGGACACTAGCTGAAACGCTCGTTTTCGCATGGGAGAAGATAAGATTTATGCAGTATATCGGCAAGTAAGTAAATAAATGGAATAAATAAATAAATAAATAAAGAAGAGCAACACCTTTGTCCTTTCCTTATGTAAGTTTGCATAATAAATATGTATTGTTGGTTGCATACAGGCAAGTGTTCTTAGAAACAACCAGAAACGTGCATAAGTTTTGACCCCCGCGAATCGTCCCCCGAACCCAAAATTGAAAAAGGACTTCATACACGATTAGATCTGCTGAAAATGTATCTGTGTACAAAAAAGCTGTCCCTTTTGTTGCGAAAAGCTGATGACAGACGCATAAACTAACATATTATTTTATTTGTTACTGTTAGAGACCGGATGTTAGGCAAAATGCCTATTCTTTAGTATTAAAGATATGATCAAAAATAACGTTTTAAAGTTTATATGTGGGGTTATAGTTTCAATTTAAGCCAATTTTATTTTGCCTATTTCTCACCTTCGTGCCTAAATAATAGTTTTAGTGCCTAATGTTGCCTATTCTATACATTTGCTTCAAAATAAGACTTAACTGAGGAAAATATATCTAATTTAGTATTTCAAGAAATGATTCTGCCTCTTCCGAGAAATATAAGTGCAGTTTGTACTGATAAGATGCTGTAAAACTTTGGACTGCTACGTGTAGACCCTACTGATAAAGTGCTGTAAAACTTTGGATTGCTGTGTGTACTGATAAAGTGTATTGGACCGTTACGTGTAGTCATAGAGAATGTATTTACCAAAAATACATGAAACACATGTCAAACTTCGTTTTTATATATAAAAAACAAACGAATGTATTAACAAATAGGTATGTTCTTATATTCTTGAATATTATCTATAACTTGACTTTATTATTTTTAATTGTATCGAATACTTATCTTCATTATTTCGAGTTACATTTTAGTTCCTATTTTACTGCCTACTTTTTAAATTTTAAGTGCCTATTTGCCTGCCTATTTTCCAAGTTTTTTAGTGCCTAAATATCCGGTCTCTAGTTACTGTATTCAGAGTAACGCCATTCATATAGATTGTGGTTCAGAAATTGATTTGTTTCTCCTGTGAACTTTCGCTTTTCAAGCTTGGACTATTTCCCCATCCAGTTATAATAGATAATTCGGTTTGTGTGCAAAACTTCGCGGCGGAACATCGCAGCCAGAACCTCGCGGATGCGTGACCAAAACTCGCTGTCCAAACTGTGGGACGAAATTTCGTCATAGCGATTTCTTCAATGTAGGATATTCAAAACATCGCTGTAATTGTATACACTAAAAATTACATATACCGTTAACCCTCCTCTTAACGGACACCTCCATAATATGAGCAGATTTTTGTCCCGGTAAGAATCTATAACGTATATTATTACAGGACAGATCTCTGTATTTCACGGCCACTCTCAGATAAGGACACGGACAGTCTTTTTCCCTTTTCCGCCGGAACATGTTACTAACATGCTGTTTTACCTGTTCATAACGGACAGGAACTGCTCTAAATTAAAACGTATTTATCATAGAAATTTCTCCTTTCTGCAGTTTAAAACTGTACTCAGATATACCGGTGCACGTAAGTAACCGAATCTTTTGATGCACCGAAACAACAGCACTGTTGCCCATTCAGAGTGTTAATTCATGAAAACTATGATTTTCCTAGTTCGTCCTTACAGAGGCCTCATCCAATTAGTTATCGTTGGAAATGAAAAATTTCTTTTTTCTGCTCCATAGTTTCGAAGATACTCCAACTAAACAAACTGAAAATTAATGACAGAACATCCATATGTACGAGTTATGAATCAATTTACATGTTTTGCAAAAATAATGATTTACACTTTTGGTTACATCTGGCAACACTGTGTGGTTCCTAGTGTACTTCAATCGTTGCTTCCTAGTTTTAAAATATATGCATGAACAAGGCTTCATTTTGGTATAACCATTATTTGTGTATCGCTTCAGGTTCAAAAGTTCTACTATCCCAAACTCCGGGATGCATTGTATATTGGACACCCTGTAGTTAGAAGGGAATTAGGGCGGATTCTCATGCAAGAGTCTGTTGCGTTCGTTGCTTGCGATTTGGCTGAATAACCAATTGAGAAAGTTGTTTAAATACCGGGACCATGGTCGGATACTTTTCCGACAGGTCTCGTATATCGGTACACGCAGTGCGACCCTATAATAGTTAATGCTCATAATGATATTATGTTCGTATTTAAGTACGTATAACCGATGTAGTTCGTGCACCTGTTTAACGTATGTTTGATGTTTGTATTCCGGACTTAATTTCCAATGAAGGCCTGCATTTTCTGGTGTTAAGCCAGCATCGTGATGATGACGCAGTTAGGAGCTACCTGAATTAAGAAGTAGAAGAATCCGGAAACCTTCGAGCTGGCTTGAGTTGAGCGTGGTTCATCTACGAGCTGTGTATGTAGCCTTCGAAGGTTGTTGCGCCAGGAAGCTTACCTTAGTTACGATTAACCGCAGGAGTAACCACAGGGAAAGGAGAATTCATGATGCGAAATGTGTCAATGAATATTTAAGAGGAATCAAGAAAATGTGGTTGAAATATTTGTACTCGTTGTTAAATAAATTGTAATTATATTCTCTCTATCTCTATATTGACAAATTTTAGCTGAAAAACATCTTTCAATAGATTTGATTCAGGTAGCAGAGTATCGGAGGTCAGAATGACGTTATAACTTTACAAATAGGCGCTATGTAATTATCCTCAATAAGTTGCCTACGATTTGGAAAGATTTGAGAAAAGATTACGGTTTTACGCTTTAGGTTTAAAGAGACGGATGATTAATGAAAGTGAATTATTATGAATGAAATGGTGGAATGAGAATGTGAGAGGAAGTATCTACGGACACGATGCTGCCCAACACAAAAACTCATAGCCTGGTATCGAAGCAGCGACTCCTTGCAGCGGAGGTGGATACTCTAACACTCATCCACCACTGAGGCAGAAGAAAAAACATGGAATGAATTAAATTTGAATAAACACCATGATTACGAAATACTGTTTACATGCAACCAGTATATTTAAGAAAAAGAATAAGTTTTATAATTTGAAAGCCATTGGGAAGGGAGTTACTTGGTTTGTTTATGAATTATGTAATTGTGTTTCGAGAAACTACTTTTCGAAAATATAATAGTGTCATTCGGAGTTTGTTTGATACAGTTTCTTAAAAATAGAACGGTGATACTTTTCAGTATTGCAGTTTTAAGTGTAAGATATGAAGAGCAAGAAAGGTAGAGTCACTTTCTTAGCAAGATTGAAATAGGGGTTCTAGGTTAAGGTGAGGCAACCCCGGACACCAGCGACATTTGTGTGATTGAGAACCTAAATTTTAGTTGGGTTGATTGTGAGTTTAACGCCCCTTTCAGCAGCGAGGCTATATGAGACGGGACCTACTGATTAACGTGGAATCCGAACCACATGAGCTCCCGCCAGGAGAACCTAAATTTGAATATGATGTTATTTGTTTACTGTGTATTATTACCGTCGTTATTTCTATTACTTATAACTATTATTATTAACTATTAATCCTACCGCTGCTAGTAACCAAACGTGTAATGTATTAAACTAAATTTTAATTACTAAAAACATGAGTGTTATAGTCACCTATCTTATACATACTTTTTGAAGCTATTCATCGCTGAAGAAGAATCTATTTTTCAGACTTTTCTTTTTTTAAGTAATTCGGTCAGGTAATTTTCAAGTCCATCTGAACACAAATATTGGCCATCACAATTTCTATTAACATTCCGTAATTTGATTATAAAGCTTTCATTAGACTAGAGACATGTGCATTACTGCCTCACTGCATTATTTTGACCTAGTGTATCTGCTTTCTCGAAAATCACACTCCGTAATTTGTAACCATTATTTTATCCTTCCTGTCAATGGTTGCTATTAGATTTTCGAACAGAAATCTGATTGTATAAATAATATCTATGGAAACTAACTTTTACCCCCTCCCCTGTCAAATAACTAAATGAAAATACTGTTGGTACAGCGCGATAATACAAGTGCAACAATGAAAAGAATTGAAACAGCCTTTTGTTACAACAAAAATATATTCCTTTAACAAGCAAGACATATTAAACAAATAAAGTTTATAATATGTTTTATAAAATAAGTTTAAATAACATGTACATAAACAGAACGATCCTAAAGCAAATCACATAGTAGAAGTAACTTTATATACAAATCAAATTTCTTCTTCTTCTAACATAAATCAGATGACATAAAGAAAGGTGTTTTAAAGAAGAAAAATCTCCTCTAGCTCTTTACCTGGTGGTATGATTCCTAATATAGAGGTGACCAGATAATTGAGTGATGCGTTTACCTACTTCCTTTATAAAGCTGAGGCCTTCTTTGCCCCAGGATCCACTGGATTCAATGGCAATGGGCACAAATTGGTACTTCTCTGTTAGGTTACTGTATTTTCTTCTTTTTTCTGTTTCCTTTCGACTGGCTACGTTTCCTTTAACAAGTACATGAGGAGCGCTCCACAAAAGGTACAGTTTTTGGCAATATAGAAACGAAACCCTCTGTGGCCCATAATATTAGAATTACAGTTTTTACTACTACAGTTTCTGAGGTTGTAAAATATATTTATAGCTACAAGTATTTTTTCTGGTTGAACTGTGTATTTTAATCGGTAGAGATCTAAACGAAAAATTGAAATTTTTGATGGCATTTACCATTTTGTTGGCACTTTCTCTTTCATTGTAAGATGTAAATGGCATAGAGAATTAATTATAGGCAATTTAATATTTAAGCCCATAGATTTAATTTGTTGACCTGTAGACGCACAAAATGTATATTTCAATCCTGTGCGCTCCAGGCGGTAACTGGAGAACTGTCAACCGTAATCGAAACGATCTTGCATCGTTTGGCCTAATCCTCGTTTCGCCTAACCAATTATCTGACACTTTTATGACAGATAAAAGGTAAGCTTTATGTCCGCCATTTTAGGCGAAATAAGGATACTCATTTGGCCTAATCCTCGTTATGCCTAAAATGGTGGACTATAAAAATATCGTGGAGATAAAACTGAAGGGAAATTTTTCGAAAAAAAAAAAAAAACTCCCTACTATGTGAAGAACTGAGAAATACAGATGCAAAACCAGTTAAATCCCTCTTGCATATTCAGTTTCATAAACTGTTAAATCCCAAACCTGCAAATAACCTAATGAGAAAAGCAGAATCAAACCCGTTTAATTCCATATTTCAAACAATTTGATGTTTCGTACTGTATAGGATTAGTTTAGTAATCTGAATATTTATTGCAACTCTTCGTAAATCATTTGAAATTTTATTTGGCAGAATTTGAAGTGTGTGCTTTATTTTTTTTAATTTTTGGACTGAAAATTGAAAAAAAAAGAAAATGAAATCTTTAGTTTTACGTCCCACGGTTATGCCGGTTAGGCTAAAGGAGACGGTGATGATGAGAAATGAATGAAATGGTGGAATAAAGAAAGTGGGAGGAAACGGGAGAACCCCGAGAAAAATCACGAGCACGGTGTTTGTCCACCACAAAGCCCACATGGCGCGAGCTGGAATCGAACCAGGGACCCCAAGCACCGGAGGTGAACGCTGTACTACTGAGCCACCGCGCACCCTGGACTGAAAATGGAGACAATATACGTCTTAACCTAACTTTCGTGAAACTTTTCTGTGCTTATTTGCTTTTCTTTAATAATTACTAGACAAATGCACGCAAAATCGAAAGAAAATGATACTCTAAGCAGCGATGATCATAATTTTGTTATCAGACAACACCAAAATTGTCTAGAAAACGTACAGCACATGAAAAAGTGGAAACGAAATGTACCAAAAAAGACAAGGTGAGCCCAACAAGGGTAGGCCCGACAAACTAATAATCCTATCTAGCTATACTACAAATATTTGAAGTACAATTCATATTTTCTTCTGTCTGGGATTTGCATGGAGGGATGAGGGGAGTTTCCTCGTCACTTGCTGCTTTCATTTTCTGCATATTTGAAAATGGAGGGAGAGGGAAAGAAAGTACATTCTTATTGTTAGCTGTCAAATTTCTTGGATAAGCGTTTGTTACTTGCATCTCTCACTTTAAGTACAATACTGCATGTAATTAATGCATCACGTGATAATGACTTCACTAGAAATATTAATGTTCAGAAGGAACTTCATTTGAATCAACGCAAGAAGCACTCACCGCAATTTTATCGCATTTTCTTATTACTTTATCTATATTGAGAATTTTCACATTTCTAGAAATAAAGTTAGCAGAGCTCCTCCCGAGACAAGCAAAGCCCCTCGAAATAAAATCGTAAATACCCCACTGATTCTGTGAAATTGAAAACTCCATTAAAATTACACACAAATATTATTTAATCCTGTACGGTAAAGTTTGGTAAATTTATACATATTTAATGTATCAGACATGTTTTTCAAGCTATTATGGACCAGGCCTCATGTTAAAAAAAAAAAAAAAAAAAAAAAAAAAACCAGCTACTCTGAATAACTCCTGAAAGTATATACCTAAATTAAACAAGTTATCACTAATTAAAATACATAATTCTACACAGAAACTTCTTACTCTGTGTTAAGGAATTAATTTTAAAACATGTTTGTATTAAAAGATGATTTCAACGCTAAACTAAACTCCAAGAGGCGAGCCTTCGCACCGTCCCAACAATGCGAGCAATCCCTTCCGATAATAGCTTCACTCCTTGAGCAGCATAGCCTGTAAGCTTGTCTAACGAGCTGATGAGGCTCAGATGGAAGGGATTCCAAGCGTTTCCAACCTACTATTTTTTTAATCGAAAACTGAAATGTTGATATATTGACTATTTTATAAGAAATCAAAGATAAAGGAAATATACTGTAGAAAATAGGGTAGCCCGGCCTCAGAGCCTCATATTACGCTTCGCCACTGAAGGTGAGTGGACTATCTATGGTTAAAAGTCGTTTGTTTTGTATTTGAGGGTAACTCTTTACTTTGAACAGAACATTGTTGAATTAGATTCTTCTCTAAACGGTCTCTTCAGCTTCAGCAGAACCTCTTTCTTAAAATATCTCGTGTCAATTATCATTCAAAATTATACCATGCTTCTGGTAAAACATGTTAAAAAATTTTGCCACTTATTTATCATTTCTGATTCTCTTTCTGCCACTGTTTTGCTCAAACTCAACATTTGCACATTTTGTTTTGCTATATTTCAAATTCATAGGCTATATTGGGATAACTGGCAAATTAATATTCGCCCTATGTTAGTCCATAAAAGGTTACAAACTCTTCCAAAATATAGTCATTCAGTTTAGAAATGTATACGGATAGGTATAATTAACTCCGCTTGTAGTTACAAAGGGTTTGACGATTAAAAGCAGCTCAAAGCTCCGTTTTACAAAGAGGTTTTTGAGAAATAGAAAACCGAGAAAATGGTGATGCACCAGAGGACGACGACGATATGGATTTCCATTTAGTAGATGATAATGGAGAGGAGGTTACATAATAGGTTTTGTATCTTGAGCCTCAACAAAAATGGCCACTCGTCCAGATGCAGAACCTGTTATTTCCATTTACATACGCAAAACCTGTTAAATCCAAACTATTTTCTTCAATAACGCAATTCACAGACTAGTGTGATTATGCAGCTTTCGACAGACCAACACTCACATTATTCTTAATTTTTAATGTTCTCTAGTTTATAATGTTATTTTACAATTATGACGTGTTTAAACAGTTTTTCTCGATTTGTCACAAATTTTAAAATGTGAATTTAACGGGTTTTGCTATTCGCCTACTCATATATATTCGTGTATATCCATGGTCCTAGGAAATACATAAAGGAGTTTTGGTAATCCTAACTCCTCGAAAATAGTTAATATAATATTAATCTATATATTTTGCATTTCTTAATTCTTTATATACTAGGGAATTTTCTCTTATATAATTTCCCTCTAGTTGAATTTCCACGATTTTTTCTTATTGTCCGCCATTTTAGGCGTAACGAGGATTAGGCCAAACGAGGATCTTTCTTTCGCCTAAAATGGCGGACACAAATCTTATCATTTATCTGTCATAAAAGTGTCAGATAATTGGTTAGGCGAAACGAGGATTAGGCCAAACGTGGCGACACGAATCGAAACCACTATTCGGTTTTGAATCAGAGCCTTTGTATCCACGCTGTAGACCAAATTTAGGCAAAATCTAAATTTCCTAGGCAAATTTGTAATTAGTTATATGAATCTTTTAGTTTTAAGGGTTTTAAGATCATAAATATATATTCTTGATGGATTTTTGTTTAAAAAAGGAATGTCTAGTATAACAAAAAAACCAGCCTATTTAGAAAATTTAGAAGTTCAGTATTCATATGTATAAGTGCAACGTATCTTGGCATAAATAACTGTGCATTGAAAGCTTTCTTTTTTACTAATGTAGAAGTGATTCATTTTTTACAATCGGTAAGAAAGTATAGAAGTTTAAACGTGTAAACGTATCGGTAAACAGAGAACACAAGAGAGATTGTAAAGACAGTTATCGACCAAATACTTTCGCGAACATATATTAGAATGTACGTTTTAAAGAAGAGAGAGAAAAAGAATGAGATGGAATACCCATTTAATTATATTGTCATATATTACTGCAGCTGGAATCATGTTCTTTCAAGAGGCAAGTGACGGAGGGAATCAATCCACGCTTTACGCTCGTTTTGGTCCTAAAGCCAAAGCAATGAAGTGGCTGAAAAAAAAAATGCATGAAAGGAACTTCTCACATGAGTGTGTATACTCCATACGCGTTGATCCATCGTGGCTTCTTCTCTTTCTTAGTTTTTTTTATCACACTTGTCTTATATTGTAGGTTTTTTTTATTCAATTGGGCCCCTGTCCTCCCCCTTGCGTCTCTCCCCGCTGAACAAGAAGACAAGTAAGGCTAAGGTTAAATCAACTGTACCCCAAGTGGAGATTTGGATGAGTGAATTAAGAGAGAAATAAAAAAAGAAAAAGAAAGAAAGAGAAAACTTGAAATAGACATTGCTGTCACGGGAGATCTGAATGAATGGATAGAAAAGCATCGCACGAAATGATTAAAAAAAATGTTCAATCTCTGAACGTACGAGAAACGTGAATACAAAAACTTTCATGTGTATTTTCTACTCTACGAGAAGGAGAGGGACACAGAGATTGACTATTAATGCATGAAGGAGGGATAAAGATGAAAAAAGAAAACATATTTGTGTGTTACATTAAGGATTTGTGTATTAATCCTTGATAGACAAAATAAAGAATTTACTGTTTTTTTTTTTTTTTGTTCGTTTGTTTGTTTTTAAGCAATTACGTGGAAAAGCTTAAACGAATGGTGAGAAACAGAACTACTTTCCTCAAGTTACTAATACTGAGCTGATTATATATGTTTAGAGATTTTAGACAATAAAATATTAATATTAATATTAATATTAAACCATGAATAAGTAAAGATTTATAGACGAAGCTAGTAGTACTAAAATATTGAAAGAAATTATCCGAAACATAGCATCAATCTTCTCGCTGACTTGTGATTGCTTATTAGATCCTAATTCGGTATGGTAACTTCCAGTGTTTACTGGGTTTCAAGTCCCTCCTACAAATAGCATGGAAAATAATAATAATAAAAAAATAGTGTATTAAGATATAAATACAAATAATGTACGTGACCTAAAGCGATATGAACTTCGGTGCTTGAACTCTCACTTGAAATTCTGTGTACGCCACTAGTCATGACAGAACACCGAATTTAACTGGGGTTAAAATATCTGCTAATGAATAATATCTAGAATAGCCTAGATCCTGAACATAATCATTATGACGGAGCAGTAAATAAGGACATCCAGGCACGTGGTTCCATTACGACTGAAAGTGTATGGTGGAAATTACATATTTATTTTAAAAATTAAAAAAAAATCTTTGTTAACCTTGTGGCTTTTCAGGGGCAAAATTAATAATAAATTTTGAACAAGTATATTCATATTAAACGTCCCAAAGCTATATATTTGTCAACTGTGTTATAATTTCGGCATTTTAACAAGGCCTCCATCAGACTCAGTCTATACAAGCTATAGTATGTTTTATTGTTGCAAGTATACAGGTTGTTTTACAAAGTGCCTTGTTCAGAATTTATTTTGTATTTTATTAACCTCTTATTTTCTGCATAGTATTTTCTTGAGACCAGGGACGCTACCGTAGAAGCATTCACTCTAACCATATGGCTATATCTATTTCCGAGACAAGGAAATGCTTGCCCTGTATTCATAATGTAAAATCTGGAAATATTACATACAACTTTAAACGTTCCATTCATCAGAATTGTATCCGCGATTACTAACTTCTTGAGATTGATAATCGAAAAAAACTGATGGAAGGGGAAAGTAATTAATCAAAAAGGCTCAAAACGAATATATTAATATTTTAAAGCTTATTTATAAAGCTAAATGTACTAAAATAAACTAATTGTTTATCGTATATTGTACGTTCATACAATTAGAAATATGAAATAATAACACGCTTGTGCCATTCATCTGCAACTTTCGATAGCCTAAAAAAGTTTAAATGATTTTGGAACACATTATAGATAACACAAATACAGTATATTCATCTATAACGTATATAAGAACCAATCAAATTTAAAGGATACAGTCAAATTTTACGTTTTTAATACAGTATATTTGGTAAAAGAGCGATAGTACTTTTTAGTAGTGTGGGCCTTATATATTTATTGAAATCTAGTATGTATTTTACAACCAACTACTTTATGCGTCCACGAACAAAGTAAATGAAACCCAATAAAATAATATTTAAATCACGTTTTACCAATAAACTGTTGGACACATGTGTATCATTAATTAAAGCGAACTCCTATTTCTATTCAATATCTGTCCTTACTTGTTCTCTAAAACAGAAAAAGAATCTACTGTCTGCAGAACTTGTGGTCTAAGTTTCTTGCGTTCGCTGTACAATCTATGTAGTTTTAATTCCATTAACATTTGCAAAAACAGCTTGTACTTCCGGTTGTACATCTTTGCAGTTTTTTTTTTTTTGTATAAGTTTAAAAATAATTACTTCAGAAAATGTTAACAGTTTGGTATACTTCTGTAACTCAAAGACTCATTATTAATCAAAATATTGTGATGTTATGTGTGATTAATTTAGTAACTAGTTATTTTCTATGTTAAAGGATACTAATTTGATTGCAACGCACAGAATTTCGTTCAAAATTTTTTAACAACAAACGCATTTACCAATAGTTGTAAATAATTGAAATAAATAACATACCTAAAAACTGCCCGTGAAGGATTTTCACTCACTTTGGTCTTCATATCGTCTACTAAGCGTCTCACAAACTGTCTTGTTTACTGGCTTATGTGAATGTGTACGTGATTTCAGTAGCGTACGCAGGAATTTATTTTTGGGGGGTCCAAACTCAATATGGGGGTATTTTGTATTAAAATTACTAAAATTGTCCCTAAAATTAGGCTAAATTTATACAAAAGTCGAAATTTCGGGGGGTTCGGATCCCCAGGACCCACTCCCTGCGTGACTTTGATAGGAAGGATAATTGCAGCTTTGTATCCATGTCTACAATTTCATGTTATTTTTCTTGTACGATATATGTAAATCTTTATAGACGAGTTAACCTCCTTCACATTTTAAATTTAACAATAGCTCCTCACAGCAAATCTCAAATAAACGAATTAGAGGTTAGATTCTATTTTAATTGTACCAGATTTTTCAGTTATTGGGCTTATTATTAATATTCACCATCTTTCTTCCTACGAACCCATTAAAACAGAGTTATCGTTTGCGTTGCGTTACAAAGTAAACTTTCAATAGATTTATAGTTGCCCAGTTCTTTTTTTCTTCTTTTTTTACCCATGTAGAATAAAATGTTAATAATTTGTTGTTTATACTGTTGTTTTTGGTTATGCATTGGGCAAATGTAAAATCCATGGAAACAAACAAACAAAAGAAGCTACAAAGAAAGAAAATGCAGTGATTTAAAGAAATTAACACACAACTACAACTATAATTATTATGATATGGGAGTATTAATTTTCTAAAAAAAAGAGAGAGAAAATAAAACAAAAGAAAAAGATGGAGCAGAAACACAGAAAAGGTTAACATTTTCATAATAAGTTTAAATATCTATTTCCTCAAAAACGTTTAATTTTAAAACACGAACGTAGATTTTCAAGTACGTAAAATAGGAAGCGTATAGAAATAATTTTGCTGAATAAAATTCTAACAAATCCTGATATTTGGATTTTTCATTAGGTCCACTGTTTATACAAGATAGGGGAAAATTCCAAGAGAATAATTTGTAATATAATAAATATTCATTTCCTAAAAATTTAGGCGGAGTAGGAATAGGCCAAACAGGAATTTCTGTTCCTCCTAAATCTAAGATAAGATATAGATAATGAGATAAATTACTAGCAGGGCTGTAGATAGAATAAGAAGATACCATTATGAAATAAATATTGGAATGAGAATGTACGAAGGCACATACTCACATGGTGTGGAACCAATTCAGGGATCTCTTGCAGCATAAGTGAGCTCTGTACTAGTGAGCAACCATATCTTGTATTTAAACCATGTAGTTCTACATTTTTCGTGATAAAATCTATTTTATACAATTGTGTCTTGCGGTTCTTTTAATGAGTCATTGATATAATTTTTCTTAATAATACTATTGATAATATTTTCAATTACGATTTAGGGTGGTGTAGTATTACCGTTCAGTTAAAATAATTATACGGAAGTATAAATGAACCTATAAAAGATCGTAAGTCACTTCAGATTGTTAAATGTATGAAAACTGATAAAGCTTTTGGAGAATAAAGTAAAGTAAAAAATATTTTTTAAAAACATGCTTTCTTTTGAAAAATAGCAAGTGAGATAAATCAAATCATGGTATAAAAAAAAGTAAAACAATTTTGTTTCCATGAAAATTAGTTTTTAAAGAATCTATTTAATTCAAATATGACATAATAATAAATTCAATAAATTCAAATCTGACATAATACTTGTATTATAATATTTCTTTCACATAATATAACGTTCTTTTTTCTTATTGATGTACATTAAGTTATATTTACATATAATACAGGATGACCCAATAATACCTTCTACATTTTAAGGACTAATAAAACGAAAAGGGTTCCAGATAGAATGTTTGTTTTTCACAAATATAAAATAGTATTGAAAACAGCTCGTAATGGGGGTTGAAGTGCAGGTCTTCTTGCAAAATTCTTCTCATGCCCTTCCTAGGAAGCTCATCAGCTGTAGTATGCTTCCTTGGAAAAGGTTTTAAGGACTTTCAAACAGACTGTCTCACGGTTCTATATTCTCAGACGTACGAGCAAGTTCGGCCAAGAATTTTCTTCTACGCTATCAGGATTTTTTTTTTGACACTAAGTCCATTGTTTGGAAATTCTCGACCCAATGCAAGATAGTCTTCCTATTAGGAACATTTTAATACGTGAAATATCAAACTTTAAGTGAAAGACTCCTTGCACTCTAATCACAGAACAGCCTTATTTAAAAGAAGAAGAAGAAGAAGAAGAATTCGACTGCGTACGCATGATGAGCTCCTGATCAAACCATAATGACGACTCAAAATGGCAAAAGAGTGGTGAGCAGAAGCGACGACCCCCAACTCCTCTCGCACCATTAAATGACCATGCTACCGTCGATCAAAATGCACAAAGTTTTATTGGGTTACCCTGTATTACATGAGAATTGAAGAATTTATAAACTGATTTTGCACGAGAGTGCTCCTCATGTTTTACTTTTTAGCCATAAATAGAGTTTTTAAAGTAATTTGTTTGAAAAGACTTTCTTTTTTTACTTTTTAGCAGTATTTGCTTTATTTTATTACCCCCTTTTTTTTTAAAAAAAGCATGATTTTAACCATGCTTAAATTGAACTAAGTCTATAAAAGTATTAGGCACTCTAAGTAGTTCCCTAGTTCATTATTGATAATTATAATCCATTATAATCAATCGCGCCTAGTGCTTTTATAGTCTTGGACCCATTTTTGTTTTTATTTTACTTACGAAAGAATTTCGTTTTTGTGTATTTTAAAAAGCATTAACTTCATTATTATTTTTTATGCCTATTATTTTTTTACTTTTTGTTATGAGATGTTTTCACATTCAATCAGTTCTTCAATTCCATCTTGCTTTCACGATCTATATTTACGAAGATCTCCTGGATGTTATACTGTACATTCCAACTCCAGATCATTTTGGTTGCATAACGTAATAGGATATATAGTTAATTAATTAAAATACATAAATATATAAAAAGTAACAACGGAATAATATTCCGTTATTACTTATCTCCTGACTTATATCGCTGTGCAAAATTTCACCATTGTATGGTGTCGGGATATAAGTTAAGGTTGCAAGATATGGAGACACGGTTCAACCATTGTAAGTTAAAGAAAACCATGTAACAAGCTAATTAATTGTAGGGAGTCAGTCAGTCATAGAGTCAATTAGAAAATGATTGAGATAATGTTACCGGAAATTTTAGCGTTTAAAACCATATAGCAAAGAAATTTACAACCGACTTCTTCCATGAATATTCAGCTAGAAAGAAGTTGCCTTAGAAATTTTATTGTTGAGTTTTGTAAAATGCATTTTTCAACTATAACACTTTAAGTTAACCTATATAACTTAAACTACAATACTCAAACTATCTACATAGGCCTGAATATCTGCTTTTAGTAAACACAGTAGTACATGAGAATTCTACAATAGTAGAATGTATAATGAAAAAATAATTCAGAGACGAGATACTTATTATTCAATGGAACTCATAGAACTAAGCAATAGGACATGATTAACATTAAATTCTCATGTGTAATTTTTCGAGAAAATCAAGAAAAACTCATTTTCATGAAACTAAAAATATACCTATATAATTTGCGACTAACAAAAACTCCCGCTGATATAATGGCTAGCGTGTGTGCATTTGGTTCACGAGGT
Source organism: Thermobia domestica (assembly GCF_964235325.1). Lineage (NCBI taxonomy): Eukaryota > Metazoa > Arthropoda > Insecta > Zygentoma > Lepismatidae > Thermobia > Thermobia domestica. The sequence goes on from NW_027656047.1 coordinate 105,996, forward strand.
GCTGGATTCGATTCCGGGTGACAAAATATTGAATGCACTACAATAGTGCATATTTCCGCTTTAAGAGGCCTAATTACTGCAAAATTAAAATACGGCTTATTTTACAGTAATTATGTGCCATCTTCAAATATATAAAAGATAATCGAAATGTGGAACAATAGCGCCCTAGACAATATTATTCTGCATGAGGTACGTTATCTCGAGCCATTTGCAACCATTTAGGAACGCGAAATAAATGCCGATTTTCTAAATGGCTCGAATAAGTGAGTCGTGATAACGGTATCTCATGTAAAATAATATTGTCTAGCGAGCTCTTCTTCCACTTTTCGATTATCTTTTATCTATTTGAAGATATCACATAATTACTGTAAAATTAGCTGTATTTCAATTTAGTAGTAGAAATGACTAGATTTGTCAACGACAATAGATTTTATTGCCCCCTTAATTGCTTTTATGACTGTATACATTTGATGTCAATATGGCCGTGTCGGCCTTGGGAGGTTTTAGGGGGAGGTTGTTTTATTACCCTGTTTGTTAGGTGGTTAGACGGGTTCCTGGAAAAGGTTGAGTGTTAGGAGGGATGGAGTAGTTTCTAGAAAAGAGGTTGAAGGACATGATTTTGATAGGGTTGTTTCTAACAGCTATGCTATGATCAAATTAATTATTCTTTTATTTGTATTTTCTTAATAAATTAGTCGGAACAATTGTACTGGTTCGCTTGCTGAGCAAGCTCCTTATTTATTGGAACGTATGCTAAAGCATACTCCATAGAACAATCTCTGATTGTGATTATATTAATTAATTCTTTTAATAAATTAATTGGAACATCTTATTTTACGGATTGCTTGCCCTACAAGCTCCTTATTTATTGGAGCGTATGCTAAAGCATACTCCATAGAACAATCTCTGATTGTGATTATATTAATTAATTTGACCATTTGCATAGCAACTTGTATTTTTTGTTCTTTCGTATTATTTATAATAATACTCGTTGTTATAAATTGGAGGGAATAAACTTTATTCATGCGGGACTTCTTAATTTGACGGATCGTATCTTTATTTTCTCGAACACTGTGTGAGCATACTAGAAATTTCGTGTATAGAATATGTATGTATACTTCGGTACGATAGGCATTGCTGATACATATACAGAGCGTGGTGCTTGTACGTCTTTCGCTGATGAACTTAAGACATGAACTGAACTTTTCGCGCGCTTTTTGGAAACTGGTTGGGCAAGAGGGAAAGATGGCGTTGTTGGGTAACAGGTGCGTGTTAAAACATGAAGACAAATACAAAGGAAAACCGACGACACGTTTAGTATACATCACAGAGTGCCGACAGAGTAATAAAAGAAGTTTGGCGCCAGGGTAGGTGAATACAAGACATTGTCGGCGAAGAATACAAAGAGGATTGACGTTGTGGCAGGTAAACATGTTGAATCATGCCCCTTTGCTAATTGGTAATAAAAAGAAGTTTTGCGCGGCGAATACAAAGAAGATTGAGATCGTGGCAGGTAAACATGTTGAATCATGCCCCTATGCTAATTGGTAATAAAAACAAGTTTGGCGTCATGGTAGTTGAACACAAGATATTGTTGACGGCGAATACAAAGAAGATTAAGGTCGTGGCAGGTAAACATCACAGAGTGCCGACAGAGTAATAGAAAAGAAGTTTGGCGTCAGGGTAGTTGAACACAAAACAATGTCGATGGTGAATACAAAGGAGAATAATGTTGCGGTAGATAAACATCACAGAATACCGACAGAGTAATAAAAACAAGTTTATTGGTATGTGAAATGACAATAAAAAACATTGTCGGCGAAGAATACAAAGAGGATTGAGGTCGTGACAGGTAAACATCACAGAGTGCCAACAGAGTAATAAAAAGAAGTTTGGTAATGCGTTAGGTGAACACAAAACAATGTTGATGGTGAATACAAAGAAGATTAAGGTTACGGTAGATAATAACACAGTAATAAAACATTGTTGACGAAGAATACAAAAGAAGTTTGGCACCACGAATTGTGGTACATGACGCGACACCGAACGGAAATACAAAAGAAGTGTTGATCCTGTTGAAACATGAAGGGGTACTGAATGCAATAGAAGATTGTTACATTGATATGATACCGAATGAAAACACAAAAGAAGTTTTGCAGTATGAATTGTGTTGACACTTTTCTTTGTACGTAGATAACATTTTAAGTGATTAGTACAGGATATGAATAACATTATTGAGGGAATACCGTTGTAAGATGTGAATGATCGTAACACAATGTAAATAATATTGACAATGTTGTTTCAAAAGAATGTTTGATCAATAAATGATACATGAGAACATAAATGCAATGTAAGTATATGTTTTCTCCGTCCCTTATACCTATTGAAAGTTGTATAGAGAATTGGGGAAGTACATTTGAAAATATTTTAAATGATGTAATGGGCGTGTTTTAAAGTACCACGTGATATGACGTCGACATAAGTTTTCCTTATATACTGGGTATGATGAGAAGACTGACATAGTATCATCATGGATTCGTCTGCCAGTACAGTACAGCGAGAAATTCAACTTTGCAACGAAGTAGATTGGGATTCTACATTTGACTATGTTGAATCTCCCAACAAAAAGTTTAAATTGCATAGAGAATCTCCGGACTTGTTTATTGATGAAGAAACTTGCTATTTTTCACCGGCTTCTCCAGATGTCATTATAGAGGAAAAAACTTGCTCACCGGCTTCTCCAGATGTCATTATAGAGGAAGAAATTTGCTCACCGGCTTCTCCAGATGTTATTATAGAGGAAGAAATCATTGATTTAAGAGAAGAGCCAATATTAATTCCAACTTCACCAGTACCAGTAACAGGAACACCGGAGCAAAAGTTTCAAGTTCCAACGATAAAGTGGACACTTGCAGAAGAAGGAAGATCAACATCTCCTGATTTATTTAATGAGGAAGAGGAGGAAGAAATTTGTAAGTTATTCAACGAGATAGAAGAGTGCAAACCCAGCACGCCATCACCAAGTGTTTCACCGTTGGACTATCCATCTTCACCCCAAAAGGTTCCATTGGATTTGCGTGTGCAGTACCAGTGCGAGTGTAATAGTGACTTTGTAAGTGAAACCTGTGTTAAAGATAGTATTTTAAAGTGGGAACCAGATACAGTTTTACTATGCCCTGGTTGTACCCTAAATTTTTCAACCAGTTCGGGCACAGGTGCCTTCTTGTGAATATATTAACTCTCGAAGCAGAAGCATGGAAAATTATGGCAAGCAAAGATGTGAGAGACAATGTGTATTCAAATTATGTGAAATCGCATTCTGCTAACAAAAGAAGTGAACATTTATTTCATGAAACCTATGACAACTTATTAAAGAACCCAAATTATATTGAAGGACTAGTGAACATTTTATTAGAAAAAGATAGAAACGCGACAAAGTGATTTCTTTTTTTTTGTATGTAATATAATCTGTATATATTATTTCTGTGTGTGTGTGTCTGTGTGTGTGTGTGTGTTTGTACATGTATATTATTTTCTATACTTGTTTGCTTGTATATATCTTTATCTCCAAATAAATATATACGAATTTCATTTCTTGATTTTTATTTAATAAAAGAAACTTTCCTAAATAAAAGCTATCATTGGCATTTTACAAAGTGAAACTCATTTACGGTTTCTATCGTTTAAAATTGGTATTTGATGAGAGTTTTATATTTTTCTTGATTTTACTAATACTTTGAAGTATTTAAAAGTTTGATGAGTATTTTACAAGTTTGCGATTTGAAACATAGATCCTCAAAGTTTGTGTAACAAACAAAACATACCCTGAATAAGAAGAGTTTATGTAACGAAAGATCCACATAAATAAATAAGAACGAATTTGTGCAACAAATATTTGATGAATTACACTTTATGAGTATTGTGTTAAGAAAAGTAAGCAGAGTTTCTGCAAGAATTTTTATTATATTCACAATCATAGATTGTTCAGAGTTCCACAGAAACTTTTTAATATATTTACAATAAAAAAAATTAACACTGACTTTGCAATGAGAAAGGATTTTTTAAGTTCACACTTAAGTGTCCTTAGTATTTTACATAGTAATTATTTAACACTACATAACTATGTTGATGTAAGAGTATTACGGTAAGTAAAACGAAATAAGAAGATTGTTCATCGCATTCTTAATACGTTCACACAAAGTGTTCGATTAAATAATTACGAGATATTAAATAATACAATAACAACAACAAAAAATTAACACCGACTTTGCAATGGGAAAAAGAATACATATAAAAACAGAAACTGATCTAATAATGAATTTAAATATGCATACTATGAAGTAATATTATAGTATGATTAAAAATGCAACAACTTTTTACATACATACATGTAATATAAAAATGCAGAAACTAATTTTACAAACGCGATTCATAACATGCAGAAAGTGTTTTACAAATGCGAATCATAACATGCAGAAAATGTTTTTACAAATGCGAATCATGACATGCAGAAATTGTTTTACAAATGCGAATCATAACATGCAGAAAATGTTTTACATACAAACATCATAACATGCAGAAAATGTTTTACAAACGCGAATCATAACATGCAGAAAATGTTTTTTACAAAGTGAATCACAACATGCAGAAAGTGTTTTACAAACGCGAATCATAACATGCAGAAAATGTTTTTTACAAAGTGAATCACAACATGCAGAAAGTGTTTTACAAATGCGAATCATAACATGCAGAAAATGTTTTACATACAAACATCATAACATGCAGAAAATGGTTTACAAACGCGAATCATAACATGCAGAAAATGTTTTTTACAAAGTGAATCACAACATGCAGAAAGTGTTTTACAAACGCGAATCATAACATGCAGAAAATGTTTTTTACAAAGTGAATCACAACATGCAGAAAGTGTTTTACAAACGCGAATCATAACATGCAGAAAATGTTTTTTACAAAGTGAATCACAACATGCAGAAAGTGTTTTTACAAACGCGAATCATAACATGCAGAAAGTGTTTTTCATACAAGCATCATAACATGCAGAAAATGTTTTTTTTTTTACAAACGCAAATCATAACATGCAAAAAGTTTTTCACATACATGTGGTATAAATGTCGAAAAGTGTTTTTCAAAAACAAATAATTAACACCAATTTTAAAACGTTCACAAATAAATTTGTTCAGAGTATGTATAACATACGATCCGTAAAAATATGAAGTGATTGAACAAAATTAAAATTAAAAATGCAACTTGTCAAAATGAAAATGCAAGTTGTCAAAACTAAAATGCAACTTGTCAAAATAAAAATGCAACTTGTCAAAATGAAAATGCAACTTGTCAAAATAAAAATGCAACTTGTCAAAATGAAAATGCAAGTTGTCAAAATAAAATGCAACTTGTGAAAAATGAAAATGTAATTTCAAAATTAAAAATGCAACTTGTCAAAATGAAAATGCAAGTTGTCAAAACTAAAATGCAACTTGTCAAAATAAAAATGCAACTTGTCAAAATGAAAATGCAACTTGTCAAAATAAAAATGCAACTTGTCAAAATGAAAATGCAAGTTGTCAAAATAAAATGCAACTTGTGAAAAATGAAAATGTAATTTCAAAATTAAAAATGCAACTTGTCAAAATGAAAATGCAAGTTGTCAAAACTAAAATGCAACTTGTCAAAATAAAAATGCAACTTGTCAAAATGAAAATGCAACTTGTCAAAATAAAAATGCAACTTGTCAAAATGAAAATGCAAGTTGTCAAAACTAAAATGCAACTTGTGAAAAATGAAAATGCAAGTTGTCAAAACTAAAATGCAACTTGTCAAAATAAAAATGCAACTTGTCAAAATGAAAATACAACTTGTCAAAATGAAAATGTGAAGTTTTTCACATGCATGCAATATAAAAGTGTACAAACAAATTTTAGGCACGTGGATCATAACATACGGATTTTTGTTATATGCATATGTTAAAGTTTCATATGCACATGTTAAAGTTTTTAGTTGCATGAAATAATTTTAAGTACGATAATGTAAAACGCATTTACACAAAAGAAAGTTTTAAAATCATACATCTAAGGAAATAATATAAATGAAAACAAGTAATATACACTGATAAAATTTTATTTACAAATTACAATAAGATATAGATATACATAGTTTACATACAGATACATTTGTGATTTTAACATTCCTTGATATATTGTTTAATACAATCTATATTTATATTAGTATATGTACAATTACATATTGGCCAATTTTTTGCTGAAAGTCTTTTATCACTTCTTTTTGTTAATTTATACACATTGTTATTATTATTATTTTGTAATTGATTAGCAGAAAAGTTTTTATTTTCCATTATTACTTTTTGTGCATATTATAATGTAAATCTTTTTGTAAGAATAACTCTGTAATTAACTGAATGTTATCTTTGTTTAACAAAATGTTATATAATGTATATGTAAATGTCCAATCATCAATTTCAGTATCACAATGTACTGTTGCAAAATCTTTATATAAGTCATCAAAACTTTGTGTGCTTACCATTCTACGCCATGCATTATAGCATAACATATCATAGTCTAAAGTAATACACTCATGTTCATTTAAATTTGCGCGATTTTGAAAACACCCGTAACACAAAAGTTCTCGCTGTGGTTTCCAACGGTCAATACATAATAACAAACACTGTTCATCTATAGAAAAAGAAGAACACCGATATTCGCAATAATTGTATGTATTTAGAAAACGACACTGGTATTCACAGTATGGATTGTTGATACACATTTTTATCGTGTTCAAGATATGTTTCTCTTAAATCAGAAATGTGATAATCATTGAATGTAATCTCCTGATATGTATAGTTAAATTTGTTTATAAGATGCGGAATAATGTTTACGTCTATATATTTCACATGAATTTTTAGATATTGTTTTAATATTTCTTCGCGTGTTGATTTCTTAATTAGGAAATTCCACACAGTAGTATTTAATTCTTCATCACTTTCACTTACACATTTATGCTCAGTTTCTTTCTCACTACGAATTGCACAACTTTCACAAAGTAATGGTTCAGAAAGTTTATATTTTTCTAGTAACTGTTTTACACAAACTTCATTTACTTCATTAGGAGTACAACCACACTTCACATCATTGAATATCAGAATGTCATTAGAAATTGTATTTTGATCTACCACTACTACTTCCTCTTCAAACGGTATTTCATTTGGGTATCTGAAATTTCGTCTATACACACTATCGTCTATGCTAATTTCTTGTGTTGGATAAATAATCCTATATTTTTCAGCGTCTTCTTCAGGAATGTCAGGATCATTTGGATGTACAACAATAATTTTCTTTTGTTTTTCAAGTTCAAAACGTTTTTCACGTGGTGAAATGTACTTTACATGTTTACTTTGCGATAAGGAAAGATTGGTTTCAATTTCACCTTTCCTTTTCTTATTATGAAAAGAAGAATATGTTCTTAATTGTTTAACATTATGCAGGTCTTTATTTATTTTTCGCTTTGCAACTGCTGAAACATCTACCTTTTGACTGTACATCTTAACAACGTATCATCCACTTTATTTGTGTTAGTACAAGTACACGCATGCGCAGGATTTATAGTGCAAAGGTAGGGGATGCGCGAAACAAATGCGCAGAAAAATAGTATGAATATTTTAAAAGTTTTTCCCCATTACAATATTTGTTTACGTATTGAATTAGATTCTGTGTATTTTAAATATAAAAAAATATTTAATTTGATACGTCAGACTAACTCCACTTTTATTTTGATTGAATATTAACTTAAGAATAACATTAATTATATACATGATCTTATGAAAATATAGTGTGAGAAAGTATGATTTTATTCATACAGATTTAATGGATGACAATTCAGTATTTGAATGTTACAGTACTATATCCACTTGTAATGTTTCATGATACAGAACATATACACAAAGTAAAGAAATATGCATGTAACAGTAGACATATACGTGTAACGGTTGACTTATGTTTGGCTTATGTTGCACATGTAAGGAAGAAGGTATCATTGAATGCATACATTGTGACACTCAACATGTCTTAACAGATACATATTGTACCCCAGTACTTCATAAAACGTTAAAGACTGGATATAAAATTCTGCAAATGATTGAAGCATGGGAATTTGAACTGTTGGTTCTGAGCTTAGTCATTTAAATATATCAGGAAGCTTTAAGATTTTTACCTCATGTCAAATCAAAGGAGACAAAGAAAAATACATGAAAGAGTATCATGTATATGAAGGAATAGAATTAATGGAAGATAACATTAGGATGAGCCCATGCATGAAACAATCTACACTTCATTGCACGGAAAATGGACATAACGATCACACTTATTGCAAAACAAAAGATTTTGTTTTACTTGGTGTTAACGCAACGCTATGCTACGGGTCTGAGGGTAAACACATGTAAACTTACTGCAGGCAGCATTCACGCATTTTGGCTGTGTACCGACTATTGTGTTGAAAAGTTGCAAGTCCGCAAAAGATATTATTGATCTGTACTGTGTAGGCTTCTTTCGTCAAGACAATATGCTGAAAGCTACGTGTGAAAAAATTAGTGAATTTGTGTGTGTAGGGAAGACTACGGTCTTAACTACCGATGATTCCGACGAGTTAATGGGTGTTTTTTCGGGAGGTTAGCACGAGTTTTGCACCAGAACATAGTATATGTTCTACATTGTATGGTACAGGCAGTCGGGAATACTTTCGCATTGTTAATAGTAAAACTATGCAATATCCTTATTTTGGTCTGCGTGGAAAGGAAGTTACCATTGAATGTATGCACACTAGTGGTATCGAAGAACCGCAAACATATGTTCGTTTATTATTTGAATTTGTACAAGAACATACACTAAATGACGTCAATGATGATGATATTTTTATCGGTATTACTATTGAAAGTTCTGCGTCAAAATTAAACAAACCGGTGTACATGACATGGCGTCCTAAAAAGGAATTGAACCCCAATATATTGTTTCATACAGTTGAAAATGTTTTAAATAGCAATGAACATTTTCTTTTTGGGAATAAGGTGGATTTTAAGATCCACATTGCTAATCCATGCAAGGGAAGGGGTCGAACCCGTGGATCGGCCAAATATGAGGATTATGCAGCGCTTCGGAAAAAGTGTTCCATCCCATTGGAGAAACAATGTATATTGTCATCCTCGGAATGGGTAAGACTGATCAACGTCGTAACTACATGTACAAACTAAAGAATTATCCTGAGCTAGTATTAAAACAGACTAAGGATTTGTGCATTGATCCCAATGTTAGTGTTGACCATTAACATGGTTGTACTATTGCAGATGCGAAGAAGTTCGAAAACAAACTAACCTCTGAACACCAGATAATTATTTATGAGAAGAACAAATGAGTTAAGAGTATAATATATCCGTGAATTAAAGATGGCAAACAAAATTTACACCTTGTATGAGAACCAATTGATAACTAACATACATAAACGTTTGTAACCCAATGTTTTTGTGGTTATTGTTTGTAGGATCTTAAATGTATTATACTGAATATCTTACTATCACTTATTTAGTAAAAATTATCTATTCATTCTTACATTATGAAACTTTTAACACATGCTAACAACTCATCAAGACTTATAAACACTTATTTCCCAAATAATTCTAGCAGAAGCGTATCTTTCATTATTTTAAATTGGGTTGTACATAGTTTTCATTTTGTATTGGTGTTAATCAGTTCTTTGCAGCATTTACCACATTCTTTTCATCATTATCAAAACATATCTTTAAAATTATCGCACTATACCGAACTATGCAGTAACTATTGTCAAGTTTCTTAGAGAATTACAGCAGTTAGATTTATTTGTTATCAGTTTTACGCTCACAGAAGAAATCAAGTCATACCAAATCCTTTTTACACTTTGTATGTGTAATATGCCTACAGAGGAGTAACATTTATCCATACGTCTATTATTTCTTCATATTTTTCAATCACAAACACTATCACTATCACTATGGTTTTTATTCCAAATTAAGAATTTCTTAAAATCTTTCTGCAAGAATATTTCTATCAGTTGATTAAGAAATGTATCATTATGAATGGCATCATCATATATATGAAAAAACTGTTCTAATTTATTAAAAGTATTGCCGTGCATCTTTTGAAACTCATGCCAAATTTCATCCTGTGTATCAATATCCATAACAATACTTAGTACTTTTGTTTTCAATATATTTTTATCTAACAGAATACAGTCATGGTTTATTGCGTCTTTTAATCCGCGTGCACATCCACTGCAAAGAAGCATACCTCTTCTTTTAGATTCCCACACTTGAAACGCATTTATTAAGCACTGCGTGGTTATGCGAATGTTATCGCAGAAACAAAACCATACGTTTTCAGCATTAGACATTTTCAGTTTAAATTTTCAACAGTTTGAAAATATTGTTTTTATGTATTTCTAAAACACTAGGCACAAATATTTTCACTGCCCACCATACGGAGAAGAAATCTTTTTCATCGAGTACAACGGCACAAGATTATTATATGTACCTTTGTTAACCCTGGTATTTATACGTTTCGCAGTAGGATGTATTGTATTATCTGGATTAACCAATGAAAACAGGTTTGAACAAGTTTAAAGTAGACCTGAAACTCATAGTTTCCACCCCCCCATTAGTTTTAGTTGCTATTCTTTTATGATTATGAAGTGATTCTTATATTCAAATTAACTTGAATATTTCATCTTTGCAACAGTTTTTAAAACAGATAAAGTCACCCATGCCATTTACCCGCGCTTGCTTGAATATCACATCTTTGCAACAGTTTTCTTATAACTGACAAAGTCACCCATGCCATTTACCCGCGCTTGCTTGAATATCACATCTTTGCAACAGTTTTCTTATAACTGACAAAGTCACCCATCCCGTTTACCCGCGCTTGCTTGAATTTCTATATACTGACATTTAGATTAATAACTAGAAATCACGATACCTGGACACCAATAGATCCTTTGCCTGTGTTTGTTTTAATTAGACTATTGGATTCCAACGCAATGTGACAGTTTGATTTGATCCATAAATAATCCCTTTAAAAGTTAAAGGGAAGATTTTAACAATGTTTACTAGATTTTCCGATTCTTAAGTAGTCCTTTGCTCTTGTTATTTTCCAATATTGATTATCTTAAGCTGTATCTAATTTTCTTAAGCTGTATCTAATTATCATTTTCTTACTTTTGACCAGTCTCTCTCTCTCATGCTGAGTTTCCTACTTTGTCCACAGTCGTCCTATCCTATTACCCATTGAAGCCTTAGCGGTTTACTCCCCATTTCTATTTGCATTCGGTATTGCTTTTGACTTGGTTCCAGCGTAAAATTCATCAGAGTTGTCAACCGGATGTGGGTAGTTGCTCTACTAATGCAGAAAAGTATGTGGGCAGATAAGTACAACAAACAATATCTAAAATAATATTGGTCATAGGAAAGATCAAATGGGAGTAATAAATTGTTTAAGGATCTGAGAAGTAAACTTTGTGCCGGACAATATTGTGTTCGTAACTTTTCTTGGGAATTTTCCCCGTTTTCCCTCATAGTTTTATTCATTTCCTTTAGCCTAACCGACATAAATGTGGTACGTAATACTCAAAGATTTCATTTATTTCATTGTTTAAGGAGAACGAGAATGTTTGTCAGCATTGTTTAGTGTAGGTTGCGAATATATGTTGCAGATGTACTCGCTGTCCAAATCAGCTATTTTGCTACAAACTTATACAAATTCTCATATTCAGTTGATAAATCTCCGAGTGACGATATTGATCACAGCGCAGTACACTTTTTTTATAGATAAATAGATACTGAGACCTTCATAGCTAACATGTCCTTACATACTGATAAGCTCAAACAATGAAAGAAAAAAATCTAATTCCTAATAATATTTATAGTAAACTGAGCAAATTATAAAAGTTTCCAACATCAGCCTCTGCCCCCTTTCCTTCTTACGTTTCATGAATTTGGAATTTATTTTACGGATAAAGTGTGGTATATCGCCTATTTATTTATCTGTTGTACAATCAAATAGCTTTATATGTAATAGGGTACACATCTCTGATGTGGTAGTTTGTGATTCGATTCCCAACACCCATGTTTTCCTTCATTTATTCACCCACATGTCTTAAGAGGTGTTCTTCATACCCACTAGAAATAAAGATTTCAGTTCAAGTATACTTTCTGACTTGAGCCCATTCAACTTGTTGGTATTTAATAGCTTCAGCTATATATCAGGTCTAATTTTGAAGTGCTTACTTATCATTATTTAGTGTTCAAACAATTTTAACAAGGAGTCTGCTACGCATATGTTCTCTAAAATAATACGAAAAATTACAGTGAGAACTATGAAATTGTTGACAAATCCATCATTAGGTTAGTTCTAGCTTCGTATTGCTTATGAGGAATTCAGTTGAGTCTGAAGAAATAAAATGATGTGAACTATCAAATCGTTGTAAAGAAAGATAGGAACATATTTCGCAAAACCATGAAGATTATTGAATACAAAGTTCTTGTAGTGTACATCCTATTTCTCTCCCTATCTCCATCTCTGTACCTCTCTCTATCTTTCTCTTCCTCTCTCTCCCTCCTTCCCTCTCTGTACATCTCTCTCCCTCCATCTCTGGACCTCTCTCTATCTTTCTCTTCATCTCTCTCTCCCTATCTTCCTATCTGTACCTTTCTCTCCATCTCTGAACTTCTCTCTCTCCCACCATCTCTGTACCTCTCTCTATCTTTCTCTTCATCTCTCTCTCTCCCTATCTTCCTATCTGTACCTTTCTCTCCATCTCTGAACTTCTCTCTCTCCCACCATCTCTGTACCTCTCTCTATCCTTCTCTTCCTCTCTCTCCCTTCATCTCTCTCCCTACATCTCTGGACCTCTCTCTGAACTTCTCTCTCTCTATCCTTCTCTTCCTCTCTCTCCCTCCTTCCCTCTCTGTACATCTCTCTCCCTCCATCTCTGGACCTCTCTCTCTCTCTCTTCCTCTAAATGTACATTTTGTTTTGTTTTGATTGTCAGCATTATTCATTTCTCTTAGCTTACAGAGCATAAGGAAAGGAGATTACACTAAATGATCAATGTATCGATTTCATGTCTCATATAACCTCACTACTAAAAGTAATAAGAATAGTTTTTCTCTTTGTTCTATCTTGCCTATGAGATGAGACGAGATGAAACAAAAGTTTGTATGGTTAAGCGGATAGCGTACATGTCTTTGACATCTAAATTTTATTCGTACTTATAGTTTTCTAATATCATTTTCCATTTATTTCACAAGTAGCTCTTAATATAGTCATAGACTTTAGTGTTATTATAAATAACACGAAAGAATTCAAAAGCTGAGTTTTAATAAAAACGAAATAACACAAAAGCAGAGCTTGAACAAGCGATTCGTTAAAAATGTAATTGGTAAGTCAAATACATGATGCAAAAGCAGATAATCCAATAAAAGAAATACTCAAAAGAATAAGTAATAAGAGGATTCGATTCCCAAGTAGAATGTTTAAAAGAACTTCAAAGTCTATCAGTTTACTGTCTAAGGACTACAAAGAAAATAGCTTTGATGATGGTGAACTCCAAACAAATTCATACATATCATGAGTATCTTACGTGAAGTTTTCCTTAATCGTGCCACGCAAATGTGATGTCAAATAAAATAAGATTGTTTTCACATTACGCTCACAAATTCAAAACCAAGGGAGGTTTACACCAATTAAATGTTAAAATGAGACTTGACATACACTTGCTTACTGTTCTATCTTCACGAATACATATTTTCAAACTAATTGTGGAACCAAACTTCACCTTAGATGTTTGAGATCCCGGGTTGACCAACTAAAATTATGGCTAAACATATTGTGTCTGTAACTTTTCCAAGCGTTCCCCTCAGAGTTTCTTCATTTTACCAATTGCTTTATCCTAGACAAAATAATTGTGAGGTGTCACATTTCATTTAATACACAGTCAAGGGGAAATCATTTTCAATACATAGCGAAGAGAGACCACTAATTATTTATTTAATTAGTAAAGAATATGATTTCAAATTTCAATATAAGACATCAGTGGGTCAGTGGTAGTACCACCAGTTAGACTTGTAGTGAACTCTCTTGGAGTTTTTCAAGACGAAACAACATTAAATCATTCATTCATTTCTCATAATTACTGTCTCCTTTAGCCTATCCAAGTTTAAACTTTGATTAGTTTACCACAAGACAAAGAGAAATATTACTGGTGAAAAATCAAATAAGCAATTTTCTTTCTCTCTTTTCAATTGTTTTGAAATCTTCAAGGTTTGTACAGTATAGTTCCGTGTACAGTTTGTTTTCTACTGTACCAACTAAAATTGTTTCATGACCAAGTGGTTAGTATGATCGTCTTGGCTAACTGAATAGTACATCAGTGTTGGACATTTAATATTTTTATTTGTACGAAAACATTTTCTAATATCACTCGTCAAGGATTCGATTCCCGAAGATAGGTCATGTGACAACAGATTAATTCTTACAAGGAATGTTCTAAGAATTTAGAAAAAAAATAGAGACTTCTTGCTGAAAAATAAACTCAAAATTCAACCATTCATCAAAATAGAACCTGCATTAATTTCAAGTATATATAAAGGAAGAAGAAACCTTATATGTTTGCACATTAGTTATTGAGACTATTATCAAAATACCTCAGCACTGTTAAAAAGTTGGAAAGGTTTTAAAAATTCAGAGGAAAGAAAACACAAATTTCCCAGCACCCATCCAACAACAACACACAATTTATTTACAAATATATATACAACTTATTTTTCATCTCATTTCTTCATTCGTTCTTCAAGAGCTATATATTTTAACACAGCACCAAATTTAATTGTCCGGTTTTCTTTATTGCAGTCTTTTTCAAATATAATAAATATCTCTTCTATATCTCTTTTTGACAATTTGTATGTTTTGGTCCTCTGTTTCGTGACCTTGCCTACAGACCCTTTCTTCTCATCATGAATTTTCGTCGCTGATGTAGAAGCTTCCTGTTGGGACTCCATTTCTTCTGAAAAAAAAATGTTATTAGTACAACATAATTTCATCAAAATAGTGCAAATTATACTTAATAGAAATAAAAATTCTGTTATTCTATCCACGTACGAAAATCAGTTTCTTTTAGCCTATAAAAACTATTCTGGCAAAGTACTTTATACATTTTCGAATTCTCAATAAATCTGTACAAGCAAACTATCTGTGCTGTGTAAAACCCAAAGCTGAACGTACCAATAACTTAAGATCAAATCTAGTGTTCCCTCACAATATAATCGGTAACGTTCTTGCATTCAGTGCAAGCACCACCGGGTTCAATTCCCGGTAGGGGAACTAGTGTTCCCTCACAACGTAGTCGCTAACGCGTTTTGGCTTTAATGCGAATGGTTCCGCGTAGCGTACTTGCTTTCGCTTTTGCGTTCAATGTGAGCGGCCCCGGGCCCGATTCCCGGTATAAAGGTGTCGCGACGCGGACGTACCCGAAAACGCATTCAAAGCAAACGGTTCTGGTCCAATTACCGACGTGGCATTCAGTCAAAAATAATAATAATGATTTTCTCATTTACACCAAACAAATGTCTTGCGTGATACCTAATTTCCCTCTTTTCACGAATAGTATGCTTGCTGAAAATTGTCTGATCTCACAGGATAAAATGTTTAAAGATCGGAAATATAAAATCAAATCAATCTTTCATCATCGTATAAAAGATAAATCTAATTCACCCGCAAAAACTCTTGCACTTGTAAAATCCTATATCTCAATCCCGATAAAAAAAAAACTTATATGACTCCACTCCAACAACATGTTATAAAACGGAATTCATACAAAATTATTTATTTATTTAAAAGTGGTAAGGTGTTCACTTTATATGTTTAGGGGGTCTGTAGTTCAATCCTAGGTCATACCAACTGAACAAACACTATTTCTGCGGATTCCTTATACTTTTTATACTAATACTACCAATATGTTTTCCAAGAAAAAAAAAATCAGAACCAGTACATTAGCAATAGTGATTTAATACTATTTTAATAGAACTACTAGTGACACCTATCGGCAAAAGTCATAATTAAAAATTAGTTGTGCGTTGAAAGTTCCGCAGTGCTGACGCGTGTGTGACATAGTTCCGTATATTTCTCAGGTGAGTATAGTATATATGTTTTCAATGTGTAATAAACCATAGCATATGCTTGTATATTCTGTTGGTCTTAATATTCTATCAAAGTATTGAAGATCAAGCAGGTATAAGTAAAACTATTGGGTTAAATAAGGAATATAAACCCAAGTCTTTCAGTGACAGAGCAAATATTTACTTAAGTGGTGCGGTACCACATCATTTCTGGGATATGAACCCCAGTCTTTCAGGGGGATAACCCCCTCTACTAGTACTGCTGCATACATTTACATTGAAATCCTAGTGCCAAAAAAAAAAAAAAAGACGGGATAAAACCGAGATCTCTCACTCCAAATCCATATATAAAACAAGTAACGTTCAGTAATGGGAGGCATTACTCTTAAGGACGGGTATACCCCCTTTTCTCTACGCAAAAAAGAATGCATTCAGTAATTAAAAGTTGTGAGGGGGAATTCAGTCCGGGCATAGTGTCCCCTCTTCTCCACGCAACAGAGCGCGTTCACTATTTGGAAAAAGTTATGAGGGAAATTCACTCCGGGTATAGCCCCCCTTTTCCTCCACGCAAAAGAGCGCGTTCACACTGCATTGGATTCTCTTTCTGCATCCCTAACAAAATATTTCGTATTTCATTTCATTTTTACAAAGCCAATATTTATTTTTTCTCACTCATTACCTTGCTTAATATAGAGTTAGTATGTACAAAAACCATGTGACTACCATATGATTAAGATTCTGAATACTGCATCACATGTTAAAAATACGCAAGTTCATATTTTATATATTTTTCAAATATATTCCCAACACTTATTCAGAAATAAAAGAACATCTAGCTTAAATTTCTCACACTTAATTACATTCTTTCATTTGTCATGTCTTGGAAAAGAGAAACATTTGAGTATTCACTACGTTTCGTGATAGTCAAGCTATTCTAACACGAATTCAAAGGGAAAAGTCGGACGCTATGATCCAAAATGAATCAATGAACCTAGTTCTTTTCTTTGGAGTCTAACTGTGGGAAAGAAAAGTCTACACATTTACGTAAAATTGCAATATTCACATGTATCTTGGAAAATTGCATCCACTACATCTAAGAACTCTTTATATAAATCACTTAATACTGACTGATTTTCTAAATATTGGGGATACAAGCAAGACAAATGTCTATCTTTTCTGTTGAACTTAATTATTTTACACTAAACAATATATTTTGAACATTATCTGTAGTAAATATTGAATATGTATGTGTTCTAAAAGTGTTCTTTATGTGTAAATTGCTTATTTTCCGAATAGACATCCCAATATGAATACAGATTCATGACAAATCATTCAGACACAATGTATTTATATAAAATCTACCATCAACATACTGGACAGTACGCAATTCTGTTTAATCACAATTTCAGTTATAAAGAATCAAAGAAATTGCACACTTGATTTTTGCCGTAAAGTCCATCAGTGGCGGTTCTTAAGGGATGTCACCACGCATTTCTAAAACTATAAAGTATCTCATTGACAGTTCTTAAGGGATGTCACCACGCATTTCTAAAACTATAAAGTATCTCATTGACGGTTCTTAACGGATGTCACCACACGTTTCTAAAACTATAAGTCCAACCGTCATTGGCGGTTCTTAAGGGATGTCACCACGCATTTCTAAAACTATAAAGTATCTCATTGGCGTTTTCTTAAGGGATGTCACCACGCATTTTTTCTCTAAAAAGATTAACACTGCCAAGATATTTTTCGTGTCCCCCACATATTCTTAACTATAATATAATAATGCTAATTCCATTCTTCACTCTTTCCTGTGGTTAACTTGTCCAAAAAAAAAAACGCAACCGAAACGGAATCAAAACTCAAACATAGTCTTCAAACAATTTAAAAAAAAAAATAAAAAATAAAAATATTTCGTTCCTTCGTGGTGACCGTTCAGGAAGCTAGCTTTTCCGGTGTTGGTAAACCCACTGTTTGGTAAACACGAAAAGCAATATAAGTCAAACGCGGTTCCCTCAGGTTTGGGGGGCTATGCCCCCATGTATGCTTCCCCTCGGTTTTCGATAAACACATAAGGCGTTATAAGTCACACGCGGTTCCCTCAGGTTTGGGGCTATGCCCCCATGTATGCTTCCCCTCGGTTTTCGGTAAACACATAAGACAATATAAGTCAAACGCGGTTCCCTCAGGTTTGGGGGGGCTATGCACCCATGTATGCTTCCCCTCGGTTTTCGGTAAACACAGAAGCTGTTATAAGTCACACGCGGATCCCTCAGGTTTGGGGGGTTATGCACCCATGTATGCTTCCCCTCGGTTTTCGGTAAACACATAAGACAATATAAGTCAAACGCGGTTCCCTCAGGTTTGGGGGGGCTATGCACCCATGTATGCTTCCCCTCGGTTTTCGGTAAACACAGAAGCTGTTATAAGTCACACGCGGATCCCTCAGGTTTGGGGGGTTATGCACCCATGTATGCTTCCCCTCGGTTTTCGGTAAACACAGAAGCTGTTATAAGTCACACGCGGATCCCTAAGGTTTGGGGGGCTATGCCCCCATGTATGGTTTCCCCTGTTTGGCAAACACAGAAGCTGTTATAAGTCACACGCGAATCCCTCAGGTTTGGGGGGCTATGCTCCCCACAAGTTGAAACATATTGGCAAACTCATAGCTCGTTTCTACACCGTGTTAATTATTTTCATAAGAAAAAACAATATGTGTTAATTTTCTAGGAGGAGTCCCACCATTCGATACTTATGCAAATATATCTAATCAATTATAATGATATAAAACTTACTTGAATATATTATCTTCTTCTTTGAACAAACACAGAAAAATCCAGAAAATCACTTTAAAGAAACAATGCAGAAGCAAGGCAGAAGCCTTCACGAGCAAAATTGTTAATACAGGAAATGTGTACTCCATTTATATAATATATTTTTTTATTTATTCATTAACATAAGGGGAATGGAATAGGGGGGAGAAAAAATAAAGTAAATGAATTTGCCTTGTAATACAGAATTGCCTCGCTCTGCAAAGAATCAAAAAGAATTCCTTTGTCGGTCTCTTGCCGAATCGAAGGAAATATTTCTTTTCTATAGAGGTAATACCAAGGAATTTTCACACAATGCCTAAAGTTTGAAAAACATCGCCAGCATGTCTCAATTCATACCTTAAAGACGCCAAATTGTCGTATTTTTCACAGCAAATAGTTGTTTACCAAGCAATAAAATTCGTTAGTTGGGTTCAGGCAACAATGTTCCTAAATTTTAAAATTCCGGCTTTATTCAGTAAGCTATATAGCTATCATTTCAACATCTGTTTCAATAACTTGTATCTTGCCGAAAAGAACAGCATAATTATTGTATGTGGGATTACACAAAACCATTCTACAGGTTCTTTTGTGTGTGTGTGTGTTGTTTTGCAGTAGTCAAAATGAAGGACAACCATTTATTCATCAGGTTATTGGCAATGAGCACAAGGACATCCTGGTTGTTTGTCCATCAGGTTAGTGGGCGGGGAAGAGGTTGTTGTCCGCAAACCATCCACCAGAACTGGTTTGAAAAACACCCTTTGTGAGGAAAAATGTGTCAGTTATCGCCGTTGGGGGGAGAGAAGGTATAAGCATGTTCACACAGGATGCAGCCAAAGAGTGGCAGTGAGGGGTGGGGTAAAAAAAATGTGTGTCACTTGTCGCAGGGTAGAAACCTGATCACACAGAATGCGGTCAAGAGATGCGGGGGAAGGGTGGGGAGCGGGTAGAAACTTGTTCACACAAGACATTGATGATGGAAAGAGAAGCGGGGGAAGGGTTGGTTCTCCCGTTCACTCAAACTAGAGGGAGTGATTGGTCCCCATGGTTAAACATTGGAGGTGGAGCAAACTGGTTTTTTCCTGGCCAATCATATCGCAAGGTTGTTTGCATAGGGTGTGAGAAACTGAACTTCAATCTTCACCCTCAGTATTGCAATGGCGCTTGGAGAGAACACAGAACCTTGCGTATCTGCGAATTTCGTACTGAGCGCCGCTGAAAAATAGCAAAGTTAAGTCTGTCATTTAAGAGCCAAGCAAGCTAAACGAAAGAAGTGCAGTTCGCAACAAGAAAAAATAGATGAAAATAAATAAATATTTCTTCCTATCCTTCCTTTTTCCCTCCCATCTTAATACTTTACTCCGTAAAACAACGCACCATTAAAAATCGTTGCTAAACATTGGAGCTTAAAGGGTGTAATCATATTCATTATTCATAATTTTCTAGTTCAAATAAGAGTGTTCAATTAGTTACGAGCTTTACAAGTCAGATCATAATTAAATTAATGGGGAAAAAACTTGTGGGAGCTAAGGAACGCGTTCAATAACGTATACCATTGCTCTAATTATCTAAATCATAGTTTTAATTCTAATTTGATTATAATTTCGATTCAATAAACGTATTAAATCATGTTTAAAGCTAGGAACAGCATTCAAAGCCGTATCCTCAATCAAAATCGTGTTGGATCGCGTTCAATGACGTATACCACTGCTCTAATTATCTAAATCGTAGTTTTAATTCTAATTTGAATATAATTTCGATTCAAAAATCGTATTAAATCATGTTTAAAGCTAGGAACAGCGTTCAAAGCCGTATCCTCAATCAAAAATCGTGTTGGATCGCATTCAAAGCCGTATACCAATGCTCTAATTATCTAAATCATAGTTTTAATTCTAATTTGATTATAATTTCGATTCAAGAATCGTATAGGAGCGTGTTTCAACAAGAAAGAAGGTCATTCCACTTTTCCAAACAACCTCTATTGCACAAGTAATAAAACCACTTCCCCCAGAAACTTCCCCCAAGCCCGGGGCCGGTCTCCCCAAGGCCGACACGGCCATATTGACATCAAATGTATACAGTCATAAAAGCAATTAAGGGGGCAATAAAATCTATTGTCGTTGACAAATCTAGTCATTTCTACTCAATTTCACCGTGATGGGGCCTCTTACCTGTAGGCTCACATCTCATGATTGTTTATCTCGGTGCTGAAAACGGACACGAAACGTTGGAAAACGGTAACTTGTTAAAGTAAAACTCATACTAAAATACATTCCCATTAACGTGTTCATTATGACACTCCCAATTTGTGGTCCGCGGACCTCGAAGGGCTGCTTAAGATTGAAAGGGTGTCCACGAGACATTTTATTTTCATTAAACTTCATCTTACCATCTTACTCCCACACACATTACCTAGGTTTCAACCAATTGAGAAGAATAGGATGCCAAGAGGTAAGAAGAAATAACAAAATTACCAACCTTGGCTGAAAGATGGATTACCCATCACATTAGGTGAATATGGAATTCATAATATTATGCCTAACTGTTATAATCGATTTTTATTTTCGAATATCACCATTTATAGCAGTATTGCAGACATAAATTTGACATTTATTGTTGTAAAATTCTAATATATTATTTCATTTTTGAGTTATGGACTCCTTGGATTGCAAATGGTGTAACTCGAAAATTGAAAATTTCCTAGAGAGAACTTTGAACTTCAACGTCTTATTGTAAATCGCATTAAGAGAATGTTATTCACTACCAGTTTTAGAAAATAGTCTTCATAATTATGTTTTCAGTTGCAATCATAAAAGAAATATGAATTTTTCCATGATATACTGATCTTCTAAGTTCTCTCCTGAAAAAATTCCGTTTTGGAGTTACACTAGTTGGCATCCAAGCAGTCCATATTAAAAAAAAAATGTTTTTAAAAGAGTTTTTGATTTCATGGTAGTCATATAGAGAATTAGCGATCGCTACAAGAGGTTTGTGACGTCAGAAAGATTGGGAAACGCTGGTATACACTATGGTTACTTCTACAATGTTATTAGTGTTTGACAAAACAAACAAAACAAAAATTTTCCAAATACCAGTCAATACATCTCATTAAGCTGAATAAACTTACATGAACGAGTCTAAAAGCTAATGCGTAGTTTCTGAGATAACCTTGAAGAATGAATTTATGATTAAAGTTGAGTATTGATATTTTACGAGAACTGCACATTAAAAACGATATATATATAATGCAATCGTTAAATCGAAACTTGAATACGCTGCCGAAATATGGAACCCTGCAAGCAAAAAAGATAGCCACAAAATAGAAATGATACAATCAAAATTCGTAAGGTACTTAGTTTTCAAAGAAACAGGAGGCACATGTATCCTAAATTTGAAACATACCAATCTTTAATTAAACAACTGAACATTGTATCCCCATGACAGCAGAAGAAAACTTCGTTTACCCTGCCTTCTATACAGAGTTATAAACAACAAAACCCAAGTATCTCAATTAATTGAACTTCTGAAATTTAAAGTTCCGTCAGAAGACGTCCAAAAGCTGGCTTACTTCATAGTAGAATATTGAAAACCAATATAATGAAAAACTCGCCTATTTGGAGCATGTGTGACCTCTACAACAAACTTTGTGTGGTTGATCCAAGGATTGATATGTGTATTCAGAATGTCCACTAAATTCGAAAAAGCAGCCAATTCTTTCCGTGACAGAATCAATGATTAACCACTCACTAAAATTGTCACTTGTATGCGTATCCTACTGTTACTGTTTATCTGTTGTTATGAATACTGTAAATGGATACCATCACCTGTAGTATTCTCTATTAAATAAATAAATAAATATTAAGGTGACACTTATACTGAAGTAGTATATATGCTCATCAAGTTCTTTATTATGGCACCAACAAAATGACAGTACAGTATGGCTAATGAGATATAGCTCGAAATTATAAAAACTCTAAAACTTTAACTTCTGCTTGATTAAAATAATATTCAAAGTAATAATGTATCAGTTGACAGATGAGGATCACGCTGAACAAAATGACACTTGAAGCTAAATTCGTATGTACAGTTTTCGAGAAAGAAAAAGAAAATTAATTTCTATGACGCTTTGAAATCATATCACTCGTTGCCAATATTAATTGGAAATTTATATTGTAGTAGAAAATATTGTTTATGTATTTAGGTACTGTATGTGTAAAAAGAAAGCACAGTTATTGTAACTAGCTGATTCTATCTAATGTTGTTTGAATTCTTCTAGCGTACGTTTGTTTTATCTTGGCACGCTTCCCGCCTAAGGGATCGATCTGTTCGCAACGCGTTCTTGCCACGCTACAGTTAAGTTGTGAGTTACAATACGCTAGGGAACAGCAAAACGCCACACCACTCACAAATCACTGTAACACACTTGTTTGCATGTGGCAACTAAGCACTTCAAGTACCCACCAAATAGCAATGACCTCATTTGGTCGGCTAGCTGGCAACTAACGTCACCTATACGACAAAGACAATAAGACGTCTATTGGATTAAAATGTTCACGTGAGTGCTAGCAAAAAAATCTTTAAAAGCCAACCAAATGCACTGGCGGGAAGTGTGCCAAGATAAAACAAACGTACTCTAACGGCAACACTCATGCTCCTAACAATGATGATACTCCTAACAATACTTTTCTGACAAGAGTATATACTTATTTATCAAAATTAAAATAAGTCACAACAATTTCAATAACTTAACGTCATCTTCATCAGCAAAAATATCTTCATAACATTAAATTACTAAATCTTATGTTATGAAGATATTTCTGCTAGTTAACGTCTACTGAAGATAACGTTAAGTTATAAAAACTGTTATGGGTAATTTTAATTGTAATAAATAAGTATATACTCTGGTTAGAAAAGTATTAATTATTCAAGTAATAGTTCCAGAATGAAGATGAATGAAGTTACATGTGGTA